>NW_027488625.1:600000-890859 GCF_050948215.1 Halictus rubicundus
AGCTAACCCCCGTGGTGCGCGGCACTTGGCCTTTGTTGCGAGCATCTTGAGCGCCTCTCAAGTCTGTATGGCATAGGGAAAACGTGCCCCGTTCCCGGTCCTGGTGAAACCCGTCTTGTATGTGTCGACCCTAAGTCTCATCAAAATGGGATTTTCGCATCTGAATATGATCCCTTGCCAGTATCGCCAGATAAGGTGAGGCAGCACAAATTGACGGTAAAAAGTTACCCTCGGTCTGCCAGTACCGGATTAGTCAGATATAAAACCCGTCATGTTACCGGGGGCTAGAACTTTCTGTGAACAATATTTTTTAGTGTTGGTGTCAATTTTTAAAACATAAACGCATGCTCTTCTGTGTAAAAAAAGAGATATTGTACATACATAGTACAAATTAAAAAGTACTAACATAGCTATATTTCAGATGTTAGTTTTATTTCGGTATCTATTTCAGACGTTAAAACCACGTCTTGAAAAAGACGTCTTTAGGGGAGTCGTATCGTCGTCATTTATTTCAATAATTCATCATAGATTTGAAGATACGAATTTTGGCCACGAACTCGGCCGAATTCGCCACTGTGCGATGGCTGGCAACTTGAGGTTGTACTCACACCCGATGAGGAGCTTTCGTTGACACATGTTTAGAAAGTTAGGGGTCTTTACTGTGGACGATACCTTGTTCTTAAGGGATCTGGCCGCGGAGTGGGGATGGGCGAGGGTGTCTTCTAGGAGCGCGAGTGACTTCTCATTACTTATCGTGGAACCATCCGGAGACGTATTCGGCACTTTAAGTAATTTTGCGAGTGAATCGATCTGGGAGCAGGAGCAAGTGTGTGAAGTGAGAACAACATAATTCCACATCGTCATTCTTGTAATATTCAGACAAGTAAGTATTTTTATTGCTACTATTTGTTATCGTTCGTGTTTTTGCTTATGCTCTTCCGCTATATTTGTTACATTGATATAACTTCTCTTAATTTTCGTATATATCTCTTTTGTTACGTATGGAGACGTTTCTCCACGTTCATTTCGATTAGAAGTTCTAATCTCTTTTTCTGAGAACGAAAAGCGTCCCAACAGGCCCCTTGTTTAATGATTGTACTCCGGCTGGACGCAACTGGCACAAAGCATGGTTCAGTAACAGCACCGTACGATTTCCTAAATTGGAAATCTTCAAAACATCCCCTTCTGGAATGTTTTGTCAAGACAGTCTTTGATAGGAAACATCCTGGCTAACCCTTCGTTTTACCCCTATAAACAAAAGATCCAGCTGCAAACCTTAAATTCACTTGAAACGACAAATACGAGTACGCGACCGTAAAATAAAACAGATTCATTCCCCTCTCATTTTTAGGGTATATAAACCCATGAATTTTCATCCTCTTCGGTTAGTCGAGAAGCGGTTCAGAAGTGATTCGGTCGCGGTATAGTAATCGTGCAGTCACGTCGCGTTACACGCGTAAGAGTCAGTTCTAGTGAGATCGGGTAAAAGTCCCTTTCGAATCAAACGTAACCTTATAGAATCCGTTAGTTCGTGTATATTCTATTTGTCTTTCAACAATCGCTCTCCGACCCCGCATTGCCAGTGCGTCAACACCGTGCATCACTAGGTAACAATATCTCTAATTGTACACTTACCACATTCACTCGCGACACAGACAATTACACTTGTAACTATTCCAATTCAGAATAAATTGTCTTGTTTGTTAACTCGCGTAATCTACAACCCTTAATTATTGCCTAATATCCTAATCTAATAATTGAACGTTCCCACATGATACAATCTTACCGCTCGGATTGTATCAATTGAATTATATATAAGTTACGAGGCTTACTAATCCTAATTCAAATCAACAAAGATTTCAATATTAACTAATAATAGAAACCATATTCCTGGGGTAACAACCCCTCGCCGGCCTCTCGCGTTGCTCGCAGCCCTGGCTCGTAACACTTTAATTAATGTTTAAATTAGTATGTTTTCTTATAAACCATGCCACAGAAATTTTGACTGTATTTTTCAATTCTAGGCAAGCAAACAATGGAAACTGCAACGTGGACGGTGGTTCAGTTCATCGAAGATGGCAGCATGGAGGCAGTGCCAACAAAGTGGTTAGAGGGCGAAAATTGTTACTGGCCACCACTGCAACGGGGTCGTTTGATGACCGCAATAAAAAAAAATGGAGGCCAGTAACAATTTATGGACCAAGTACAAGGTCAAGATTTTTAGAAACAGCACTTTCGGTAAGTTACAATTTGTTCAGGATTCAAGCGTTGGAATTCGGCGGCTATTGTCTCAACTGGCGACCGCTGTATCATACAGTTTTTGTCTCGTATGTCAACACGCGGCAAGAACGCGTGTCGCCGTTGCTCGACACCGCGTAGCAACAGTTTCGTCTCTCATTGGCCGAATTTCAACGCTCGAATCCTTCAAATCGAGACAAACAAGGATTATCCGATTCGGGAGCACCAATCACGGTGCTCCACATTCGATGGTCCTTGTTATTTAAGGCACCTGCGTGTGCCTTCTCGCTCTCTTAATGTTCGTCACTCGCATCACGCTGCTTAACGCTCTTAACGTTCGTCTTCAGTCATATTTCTCGCGCTAGTTTGCTGCTCGCGCTCGTCTCGCTCAGGTCAGATTTCAAAATCTCTCGCTCGGAGACTCTCCCGATCTCGAACTTCTCGTTCGCAGTATTTTCTACAATCTTCCGCGCCGCGTTACGTGCATTCTGCCGCGCGTTGAAGATTTCCGTTTTGCGTTCCGACGGCAGAAATCGGCACGCGCAAGATATCCGTTCATCCGCCGGCTCGCGATTCTCGATCGCGCTTTCTCTCTCTCCATCGTGCGCACCGCCCGACGTCCCGGTTCTCTAGCGCTCGCGACGTTCTCGTTCTCTCCATCGGTCGTGCCGCCTGTGATCGGTCTGCGATCACTAAAGTGCAGTTTAATATCAGCTCTCTCTCTCTCTCTCTCTCTCTCTCTCTCTCTCTCTCTCTCTCTCTCTCTCTCTCTCTCTCTCTCTCTCTCTCTCTCTCTCTCTCTCTCTCATTTACTATTTACTCATCATTTACTACTTATACTCCCAGTTCCATTATCACAGGATTATGATCTGAGCTTAGTTCGTGTAAAACCAGCATTTCGGAGATGTCTCGTATGTTTTTGTTTATGGCAATGTCTATTGTGGATGATGGTTGTCCATTAGTGGGATAGTGTGTGTGTTCATTGGGGAAGTGTATACTGCTATTATTGTTTGCAATGTAATTATATATTTTTCTTCCACTGCTATTCAGATTTGTATTGTTCCAAGCTGGGTGTCTTGCATTAAGGTCTCCAATTATTAGAACTTTGTTCCCTGTTTTCAGTAGATCATCAATCTCTTTTATTTTAAAGTGGTTCGAGGGGTTATTATATGCTCCTATTATGTATGAAATTGTACGAAACGACTTTGCTCTCTTCGAAATGTTAGAAGAATGAATTTTCTGAAATAAAAGAATCTTTTATAAAAAAATTGCAATTGGTTGGAACCGAATTTTTAAAATTTTGCTATGCAAGTAATTTTCATTTGCTGTGTGTTTTCTCTCGTACAAAAGAACTTTTAGTATTTTCCCCGCAATTCTTTCGAAATTTCTTTTTCCCTTCGCGTAGTAAACTAATTCATCCAGAAAAATCTTACGGTTCGGTATGACGAACTGACTCTTTAGTAATTGAAAGAGCGTCTAAAAGAGTAATTTAATTATAATTTATCAAAGCGTAATTCGGTTCGCGATGATATCGGAAATACTCGAAAACTTTTGATAGCCGAAAAGATTATTCCTAATCGTGGGATGTTTTCCCGATATCGGAGCCCGGACTATGCCCCGAAAGAAATTCCGATAGTTATTATTCAATCAAACTTGCCGCAGATTTTTTCATTACAGATTTATTATTTTAGAATAGAATAGATTTATAGATTTTTTTTCCGTCTAACCGTTCAATCTATTTCGGTGCATAGTGTAATGGAATGCCCACTGCGTAGGAATTGCAAAATAAAAATTCGCCGAGATAAATTACAGCGGTTTTGCAACGGCCTGGTAGCTATATTATATTTTACAGGGAACACAGTTTTTAATTGAAGCAATTATATTCATCCTTAGACAGCTACATGTTATATAACTCCTCCATTTTGCAATTTTACGTAAAAACAAAAATATGAGAATAAAGCTAAAATGTTGCTTAATATTCTCTAAAAGAATGTCTTCTGTTTACAGTATCTTTGTACGCGAGAGAAAAATGTTAGATTCACTCGATTTTATGAGGTCTACAAGGTTGCATATACCCTTAAGTTAAAGAGAACTATTTTAGTGAGATTGATGGCAACAGTAATAGAGAACCAACACTTTGCATACTCACACCCGCGGTGAATAGGTCACAGCTGATTACTGGCTGCAACTTTGTTAACCGTTGAGTGACTTAAACGCAGGTGCTCTGTCATCGAATCAACTCAAGTGCAACCTACATTGCCGATGGTCAACTAAAAATCGTTAGAATTGCTGCACAGAATACAAGACTGTTTGTAAATATTATATCAAGGACAAGTTATAAGTAGTTTGCAGCAAAAGACGAACACCTCGAGGGCCTGTCTCCATCTTTTACAACTGATAATCAGAAGCTACGGCAGCCGCGTGGCCTAGATGCATTTGTTATTCCGTCTTCGCTACATTGTACGGACTTGATGCTCACCTATAACAGGCGCTAATAACCATAATTTAAACTTTACCTACTCATTTTTTCCATAAACGGATAAAACCCGGAGTGTGGTGATTGCTTTAGAAGTGACATCATTTGAAACATTATTTCAAATAAAATATTAGTTTATTTTATAATTATTTCAGATAATTGTGAAATTATTTTCCAAAATTATATCAGAAACATTTGAAACATTATTTCCAATAACATAATTAGTTATATATCATTTATTGTTCCCCTCAGGGTTACAATTCCCATTGCATCTCCTTCCTTTCCCCGCTCTTATCCTAACCTTAGCCTAACTTACCAATTACCTTACCACGCAAAACCGCACACAGCTTTATACACAAGCGAGAGAGAGAGAGAGAGAGAGAGAGAGATATCTTGTCGACTTTCCATAAAATAGGATAAAAGTAACAATATAAAAATAAAATAACCAACGCCAGAAATACAATAACTTAACCTACAATAAGTTACATTATGTAACAAAAAACAACAATTAAATATCAAAAGCTTAGTACAGAAAAAATAATAATACACAGCATACCTGTCTTTTCTCTCTCTCTCTCTCACACACACACACCTCCGCCCCTTCCCTAACCTCATAGACCCCCTCTTCCACTCATATTCTCCCACCATTCGTCCACCTTCCTCAACCATTCCTCCCCTTCCCCCTCGACCCGAGCACTTTCCGCCACCAGCCCCTGCCATCCTCTTCCGTCATCCCCTCCCATACACATTTCCCATACGTGTTCAATAACATAATTAGTTTATTTTATAATTGTTTGAGATAATTGTGAAATTATTTTTCAAAATTATATCTGGTGCCCAGATTGTCGCGTTTGAGTATACTTCCCAGATAGCACAGAGACGTCTTGAATGTCCTACGAACGTCTTCCGAACGTCTTGTGAACGTCTCTGGAACGTCTTTGTTATAAAACTGTACGTCTTAAAGACGTCTTTAAAACGTCTGTTAGACGTCTTTAAGACGTCTGTTAGACGTCTTTAAGACGTCTGTTAGACGCCTTTAAAACGTCTGTTAGACGTCTTTAAGACGTCTTTAAAACGTCTGTCAGACGCCTTTAAAACGTCTGTTAGACGTCTTTAAGACGTCTTTAAAACGTCTGTCAGACATCTCGAAACAGAGGTCATAAATTTTAGTAAAATGCAATTAAAGAGGGATTAAATAGGGATTAATTAGGGATTGGGAGAGAAAAATTTTTAAAGAAAAACGAGTTCAAAGTATATTCATTTTATTATCAAGCTCAAACAAATAATACTACATAAAGTTAAACTTAAAATTAAACACACTTAAACAAATAATACTATTTAAAGATAAACTTAAAATTAACATTAAACAAATTAAACTAATAATACAACATAAACTTAATATCAATCAATTAGTTTATTTGATTCCCTCAGGGTTACAAATTCATACCCTTCCCCTCACTTAAACCTAAATCGCTCTTAACCTAATTACATCTAACGCCGCACCCTACTCGCCAGAACATAAACTTAATATTAAATAAGTTAAAGTTAAACTTAAAAGTAAAATTAAAACTAAAATTAAAATTAAAATTAAAATTAAAATTAAAATTAATTAAATATGGTGTATAATAGTTGTAACTTACCGAAAGTGCTATTTTTAAAATTTTTTACTTTATATTTGGACCATAAATTTCTACTGGCCTCCATTTTTTTAAGGGCTGTGATTGAACGTGCCCTTTGGTACGGTGGCCAATAACAATTCTCGCCCCCTAACCACCTGGACGGAACAGCCTCTACGCTGCCATCCTCTATAAATTGTACCACTGTCCACGTTTTCATCTCCATTCTGTAGTTGCCTAGAATTGGAAAATACAGTCAAAATTTGTGTAGCATGACTGAATACAGTGAAATCTCGTTGTATAACAGTGCCAACTTTACGTTCCCAACGAAGAAGCTCGAGAGCCGTTGCGGCCACAACATTGTCCGATTTCGTATTCGTGTAGGTAAAAATAACGGCGGTACATACAACGAGATTTCACTGTATTGTAGTTCACAGGATTATATAAAAAAAAATATATAGCGAAAAAGCGTAAGAGAAAACACTAATGGTAACAAATAATAGCAATAAAAATACTTAATTGTCTATGTGGATCTCGGGTGAAATAAATGAGACTAAATGAGGCTCGTTGATATGTATGGTTCGTTATTTGTACGGATCGTCGACCGTCCTGTTCTAGCGTATGTCACGGCCCGATAAGACCAAGACAACAACCCTCGCAACACGTCACCAGGCCCAAGTTCACGACTGATTCAGCACCCGACAACTTTGAACCATTAAACAGTCCCAAACCTTTGTACCCCAAATAAGATTACCCATTAATATATAAGACCCCAAACCCGTGTACCCAGCAGTCGACGATCACCTCTGCTACGGCACGTCTCGCCGATCCAACTTTCAAAATAAAAAGCAAGTTCAAATTCCCGAAATCTTCGAGTATTCAATCGCGAAAGTGAAATACGGCGTTCCTTCGCGAAACCAGCCATTTCACCGTAACATTTTGGCGATCCTGCCAGGATACCGGTTCATCTGCTGGAAGAAAATCTTCAACGGCAACCAACCACGGCTGTTTGACCACGAAGACGGACTACGAGAGCCCTTCCGAAGCAATACATCGGTATCGACGAACCAAGGTCAGTACGACATCTTAAGTTATCGAGAATAGAATCGAACAGTTCCCCTACGTTAACCAAGAAAATGGCTAAACCAAACGGAACCGTAATGGTAAGCGAAGAGATACTCAATGGAATTCTCAATTCAATGAAAGAATTGCAATCCGCGGTTACCTCTTTAAGCAAAACTACTGCTAAAGAAAACGAAAACCGACAGAAAGAAATTATAGAATTATCCAAGTTAATGAACATCACCGCTACTATGACCGACGACAGCGCATCTCAGAACAGAGGCCAAAGAAACTCCTCAAGAAGACACGGGGAACATTCATCAGGGAGCAACTCGGAAGATGATGAACCCGAAATAACTGCAACTTCCAATGCAACAATTGGACAAACGGCGTCAAACGCCATTCGTACTATCCGAACGCTGAAAGGAAGAGACGACCTAGGAGTAGAAGACTTCATAAGTGATGTCAGGTACGCCAGATCCGTATGTCGAGACAAGCATATGCTTCTGAAACTCGTAATTGCGGAGAAAATCACGGATCAAGCAGAGCGAGCTATCCGATACTTACGTATAGACACCTACGAACAGCTCTACGAGGCCCTCAGGACATACGTCACCTCGCCCAATACCGTCAATGCCAGCAGAAATAAGCTGCAAAACACGCGACAAGGACAAATGGAGAGCGTAATGAGTTTCAATCTGAGATTCAGACAATCCCTGAACGAATTAAAATACGCTATCCAGTACAAACACAACAACCCAGCGGCAAGGAAGATTGCCATCGATGAAGAAGAAGACGCGGCCATCGCTACATACGTAACCAACCTGAAACGAGAATTAGGAGCTCTAGTCGTCCCATCGCAACCCAAGACACTAGAAAAAGCTCAAACTCTAGCTGGAGACATGGAGAATTGGCTTCGAGACTCGAGAGGACCATCGCAAAGACAGATGTTCCCGCAACATCCCAGACCGAATAACTCAGTATTGCCACCGAGAGGACCTTTCCATCCTATGAACAGACCTCAAGCTAGACCGACTTCACTTGCAACAATGCCTAGACCCATCAATCTTAAATGCTTCAAATGCGGACAAAACGGGCATATCGCACCTAACTGCACAAATTTTCGGTCAGCCCCTCACGGCAAAATCCCACCAAGAGTCAACTACACCATCGACGAGACGCCAGCGGAACAAGCGGACTTCCCCGCATTAGGAGAATATGCAGCATACCAGGGAGACTACAATATATACTCGGAGGATTCCAAGGACTCAGAAGACCAACAAGATTCCTACTGGACACCGGAGCAGGAATCAACCTCATAAAAAATAGTAGTATATTACCCGAACATCCCAGGGAGAATAAGATCCAAAATATACTAATGGGCAACGACAAACACGAATCCAAATCCAGCACGCAGTTCCAAGCACTAAAACAAGACCATATATTCCAAATAGTTCCCGACTCCTTCCCCATCCCTGAAGACGGAATCATAGGTTTACCCTTCCTACAGAAATATAAATATAAGATCACTAATGATTATCTGTTTTTAGGTGAGACACGCATACCTCTAAGATCCGACATCAAATTACAACCAGGCGAGAGTACTATCAAGGAAACTTTCATTGACCACCAAAGAACCCAGGTTTGCTTCATCAACACAGGTGAGAGAGAAATTGAATCAAACCAAATTGAATTAGATGAATCTCCCAAATTAGACAGAATGCAATTATTAATGCAGAAATTAAGAACCAAACACATTGATCTTTCATATAGAGACTCGGTAGAGAAAATAATCCTTTCATACGCTGACGCCTTTGCATTAGAAACCGATCCACTCCCATGCACCCAACTCACGTCACATAAAATAGAATTAAAAACAGAGAAACCCGTCAATATAAAATCGTATAGACCTCCAGAGTGCCATCGCGAAGAAATTAAAAGACAAGTCTCAGAATTGTTGGATAAAGACATAATTACACATTCAGATTCCCCTTATAACGCACCAGTGTGGGTAGTACCCAAAAAGGCAGATGCCTCAGGAAAGAGAAAATGGAGAATAGTAATAGATTTTAGAAAATTGAACGAACTTACAGATCAAGACGCGTATCCCATCCCCGATGTAGAATCAATCCTTTCGCACTTAGGAAACTCGAAATTTTTCTCAGCATTAGATTTATCGTCAGGCTTTCACCAAATTCCAATGGACAAAGACTCAAAAAAATATACAGCTTTTTCAACTCCCGAAGGACACTTCCATTACAATAGAATGCCATTCGGACTAAAGAACGCACCAGCTACGTTTCAAAGAATGATGGATAGAGCATTAAACGGATTGATAGGAAAACATTGCTTTGTATATTTAGATGACGTCATAATATTCGGACAAACGATTCAAGAACATAACAAAAATTTAGCGATCGTACTACATAGACTGTCTGAACTAAGACTAAAATTGCAACCAGACAAATGTGAATTCTTAAAACCGGAATTAGAATACTTAGGACACGTTATATCAAAGGACGGAGTAAAACCAAATCCCAATAAAATCAAATCAGTAAAGGAATTTAGACAACCCAAGAACCCGACAGAAATAAAGCAATTTCTAGGGCTAGCAGGTTACTATCGTAAATTTATTAGAAACTTTGCCAAGATAGCTAAACCACTGACAGACCTAACAAAAAAGGACATTCCATTCCATTGGACAGACAAACAGCAAATCTCTTTTGACACGTTGAAGCTAAAATTATGCGAAGAACCGATTCTTAAATACCCAGACTTCAACAAAGAATTTACACTAACGACAGACGCATCGAACGAAGGACTAGGAGCTATATTATCCCAAGACGGACACCCATGTTGTTACGTATCCAGAACCCTAAATCCGGCAGAAAAACATTACACTACGACAGAAAAAGAATTACTAGCAATAGTATGGGGCGTTCAAAGATTAAGACAATACCTATTAGGCAGAAAATTCAAAATTAGGACAGATCATCAGGCACTTAAATGGCTACATAATGTAAAAGACACCTCATCCAGACTAATCAGATGGAGACTTAGATTAGAAGAGTATGACTATGACATAGAATATCACAAAGGAAAAGACAATACCGCCGCGGACGCACTATCACGAGTACACATAACCCTAGGAGAGATGACGGGAGACCAACTCGCAGACTTAGCAAACGAGATAATAGAAACAAATCAGGGAAACGAACATCCAGATACTACAGACAATAACGCAAACGATAGCGATACAGATACGGCAGTGAGCAACGACTTATCGGACTTAGACGACATTTTCGAATATGACGAATACCTATTGTATCAAGAGACCCCTGATAATTTCAAAGAGACACCTAACCGAAGACAATACTTTCAACTAAATACGGTACCCGACAGAGACAGAGAAGCTCTTCAAGCTTTAAAAATAATATTAGGAAAACACCAAAAGATAGGAGCCACCCGACAACACTTTAATATTAGACAAATTGAAATGATCAGGAAAATAATTAGATTCATAGCATCACGAGACCCGAGAAAACTTTATGTCTTAGCCACAGAACCAGTAATAGAGATCACGCCAGAGAGAAAATTAGAAATATTAAAAGAAAATCATAACGGTAATTCCGCTCAACACTTTGGAGAAAATAAGACGATAGCTAGAATTAAATCAAAGTATTTTTGGGAAAACTTGGAGAAGGACGTGAAAGAATTTATAAGTAAATGCGTTTATTGTCAAAAAGAAAAACTCAATCGAATTAGGCACCGAGAAGAGGCATGTATCCCGAACACTCCTGAATCCCCGAACGACAAAATTGCAATGGATATCTTTGGACCACTACCGATAACCTCTAAGGGTAACCAATTCGTTTTGTCCATCCAAGATCAACTGACCAAATACCTAATCCTTATTCCGATGAAAGATCAACGTGCAGAATCCATTATCGACAAATTAATCGAACATTTTATTTACACCTTTTCGGCACCCAAGCAAATATTGACAGACCAAGGTTCAAATTTTATCTCAAACCTGATGCAGGGATTTGAAGAAGCATTCCAAATTAAACATATCAAAACAACTAGCTTTCATCCTCAGAGCAATGGATCCCTTGAAAGAACTCACGCTACGGTTAAAGATCTTATTAGAACTTGTATTAAAGAGAGACAGAAAGAATGGGACGAAGTATTAAAACTTATATGTTTCGGTTACAATACGGCAGTCCATGAAGGAACAGGTCATACACCCTTTGAATTAACTTTTGGTAGAAAAGCGAATTTGCCAAGCGCGATATCTGCTACGAGTACGCTCACGCAGAATGAACTCTTTAAATTATGGAGCAAGAAACATGCAGAGTATCTAGAATCCGCAAAGAAAACGATAGAAAAAAATAAAGCTAGAAATAAAAGAAATCAAGATAGGAAAATAAGGTTGCAGAGCTTATTTAATGTAAATGATAAGGTATGGATTCACAATGACCATAAGAGTAACAAGTTAGACTCGGAATGGTTAGGACCAGCGATCATATTAGAAGTTAAAACGCCGTACTATATATGTAAAAAATTAACGAATGATAGCGTGATAAAAATTCACGGAAATAGACTAAAGTTGTATAAATCTTAAAATTTCAGATGTCGCCCACAGGAATAATACTAGGCTTAAGCATAACCTTAGCAAGTAGTTTTACACTAACACCTCTAAATGATAGTAGCGTATTCATAGAAGATATACAAGAAACGTATTTATACCATAACGTAGTAAGAATAATTGCAGGAATGAAAAAAAAAAAAAACCATACGTAAAACTAGATGATACTACAGAATCATAGAAGCCACCGCACCTGTACCATAACAACAGCAGCCCTCCATCGAGTTACGACCTGAACGACACCGAATTCAACATCGCACCTGTCAGGAGAAAATGAGTTCGTTTCGGAGCAACGAAAGTCTAATGAGGGGGGAATGTCACGGCCCGATAAGACCAAGACAACAACCCTCGCAACACGTCACCAGGCCCAAGTTCACGACTGATTCAGCACCCGACAACTTTGAACCATTAAACAGTCCCAAACCTTTGTACCCCAAATAAGATTACCCATTAATATATAAGACCCCAAACCCGTGTACCCAGCAGTCGACGATCACCTCTGCTACGGCACGTCTCGCCGATCCAACTTTCAAAATAAAAAGCAAGTTCAAATTCCCGAAATCTTCGAGTATTCAATCGCGAAAGTGAAATACGGCGTTCCTTCGCGAAACCAGCCATTTCACCGTAACACGTACGCGAGCGAATGTTCGTCGTTTGCATTCGTTTGTCCGAACTTTTGTCTCGCCATTCGATTATTTTACAAACGACGATCGACCTCGGAACCGATCTTCGCGTGTTTCGTTTCCCGAGGATGGTCGCCGCCGCGCATACTATGTATCTGGTGGTTCGTCGGTGTGCTCGTTGCACAGGCCGCCACATCGAATTAAAGGACTCGAGCGCGTATAATTCCATAACGCTATTTCCGAGCGCTTCAAGTACCTACAACTCGAAACTTCAAACTGTTATATCTCATCATGGAAGTATCTGACAAAAAAAGGTTTCAGACAAAATTGACTTGTTTTTTCCGGTAGAATCTAAATATGTAACATTTTATAGGGGGTTCCATTTAAAATTATAAAGGTACCACCCCTCCCCCGTTAAAAGGGAAGGGAGGCCACTTCACGTTTATGTAGTCAGAAAGGCCCTTCAGTTCCATGCAATTTAAGACTAAGAACTTTAAAATCGATGGCATAGTTTTCGAGATATTGAGTTGTTCAGAGTTATGTGGGCCACCCTGTATATGGCAGTTGTTGCATGAATAAGGATGCTCCTTACCGATTTTGAAAACAATTTATATAAATATATTGTAACTCAATATTTTGAACAATTTTTGTGTGCCTATACACTATGCATGTTACCGCATTTTTTCCGTATATGTTACCGCATTTTTCCAACGACGACGTCGCTGACCAGGATTTCTTGCAGTAGTATATATACAGTAATAAAGTTTTTCGCAAATATCTCTAAAACTGACCTTTATACATAACATTTAACAATCATCGAAATCGGTGAAGTGTAACTTACTGTACATATATACACTTACTACAATTAAATCTGTCCTAGCCAATTGTAACATTATATTGCAGTTGTGCTATATATACATGTATAAAGCCAGTCAAATTGTGGGACGATAGGGCTACCGGCGAACTACCCACATAAAAAAAAAACAGCAACGTGCCAGGGGGTAACACCTCAATGGGTGGTAATGGAAGATTACCCATTATATTTGTATCAGGGAGCAAAATGGTACTGAGAATAACAGTTTCCAACTCTTATATTGATCGGTTCTGTTTAAAACAGTTATGAAGAACCGAAATATTTAGTCTTGAAAAAGACATCGATGTCTTAAAGATTTTTAATAAGACCTCTGAAATGAAACGTCTCGAAAAAGACGTTTTATTTTAGACGTAAAAATGACGACTCCAAAAAGACGTCTTAAAGACGTCTGAAATAAGACGTCGTTTTTACGTCTGAAATAAGACGTCGTTTTTACGTCTGAAACGAGACGTCTTAAAGACGTCTTTTTCGGGACGTCGTTTTTACGTCTGAAATAAGACGCCTTAAAGACGCCTTTTCCAGACGTAAGACTTTCAGACGTAAAATGGACGTAAAACAGACGTCTTTAAGACGTCGCGTGCTATCTGGGTTTATACCGACACTCTTGTGACATATTTGAAATAAAGAAATATAAATATTGAAATAATATAATACTTGAAATTGCTAATATCTCAAATGAATCAATACTATTTTTATTTGCAAACAGCAATATGGAAATAAAGGTGGGAAATAAATTATTTCGAATAGCTATTTCTTCTTTTAACTAAAATTTTTCCAGGTCTGCCTAAGGGTCAGTATAGTGAGCTCAAAGTTTCGGGACGAATAACAGTGAAAAGAAAAATCATTAGCTTATGGCAGACGGTGGAAAAATGGAAGTGTCTTGATTCGAGAATTTCTGTTTCCCAAGGGCTTTGGTACTGTGATCCCAAAATTTGGGAATGAGTGATAACCAATGGTAAAATCATTAGCTTACGAAAACTGCGTTATTTTATATTTACGGACACTAGGTTGTTCGAATTGGGCAGGAAACGGCAGTAATCGGACACTTTCGAAAAGACGATAACACTCATTGGGCTTCAATTTTTTCGAGATTTTAAAATTAGTTTCTTAGCTGATGTAAACAATTTTTTTGAGAACTTTACGTCAACCGCGGAGAAAATTTGTTGTCACATTTTTTAATTTTGCACATCATGGGTGAAGCTGAACCCAAAGAAGGTACTATGGCCCTCAATGTCAGCCGAAGGGTGGCATTGAGGGGTGTCGACGACCCGGCGAGCAGGGGGTAATTCGGTAGAGTGAGGAAAAGGGCTCAAGACCGCTGTTATCCTTGTCTCGGTTGGGTAACGGCTCACCGGAGGTTCGCTGTCAGCCATATTTTCAGTTATAATGGGGTGAGCACCGTTCCGGTTAGCTACATACACGGTAAACTGTCGTCGGCAGTTCCTCTATTTCTTCGGAGTTTCGTATTTCCTCGGAGCGCGTTGCCGCCGGGCATTCGAGTCGGCGATTTGTAACGAAAGCCATCTTAAACGAACATGATTGCGAACTTTCCGAGGCACAAGTCGGCCTACCAGCTACGGCTCCGACCGCTATGTCTTCGCAACCAACTCGCGTCGGAATTCTTTTCGATTGTTCTCGGTCGCTTTACTGCAATTGTTCGATTCCACGAAGGGGTTAGGGTGACTAAATCGATATTTACTGAGGGCTCTTTCCGCAATAAGGCCGTGTCAGAATTAAACCGCGGTTGTAATTACATAAATATCGGTTGTAAACGCCACAGACGAGTAATCGAATTCAGGCTCAATTAAAAGCACCGCACATGGACGACACCACACCAACGTCAACGCGTTTGCATTATGGGATTTTACGCATTTATAACGAAAATGAATCGATCGAATAGATAACTTTTTGAAAATTATTTTCAGCTTCTCATTGTTACCGAGTGTTTTGGATCTTCGTTGGGTTCCGTAACGAGGAACCTTTAACTTACGATCCGAAGATCCATGATTTGAGAAATAAAATGTGATTTGTGGGAGAGCTAACTGATTTATTATTGTTACCACTGCGATTCTCGGAAAAGAGAGCGAGGGCTCGACGGATTGCAGTGCATATTGACGCGGCTCTCTCCCCTCGCCGCGCACCCCGAACTACCCTTGCCACCCGAAGTGTGCGTGGTGAGAGGGAGACGAACCGCGACGACGGCCGAGTCCTCAATACAAACAAAGTTCGGCAGTCGCTAATTTGCTGTGTGTGCGTGCGGACGCACAGCGGCACCGAACAGCTGATTGCTCGAACACTGAGAAAAGAAATAAATGTCAATGTAGCTTCCAAGGCTTGAAAATTTTTATTTTGCATAAAAATCACTGAGCAACAGTTCCTTTAATGTTTCTAAATCGACGATGTCAAAAGATGTGTGCATAAACGTTCGGAAGACTATATATAATATTAACAATTCCAGAAATATAAAAATTAAAATAAGAAAATTGGATTTACACTGAAAGACTTTCGAGCCCTTCACGCGTGGTTCAAATTGTGAATGCGTGCACCTACGTATCTGCAACAGCACTGATAATAATAATTCGATAATTCTCTTCTTCGTTTCTCCTCTTTTTGATGGGAACGAATCGGTGTATTGGTCCGGTGCAGTTAGGTGGACTTTAGGTTAGGTTAGGTGGTCTTTGTTCGCTGAAGATACGTCGACGGAAATTGCCGTATTTCCCGCGTCTTCTTCCCGAAGCGCATAGTTCGGCGAATATTTATAGTGCTCGGGCACATCAGGATGGCTGAATTATTTGTCGCAGTCGGGCTTTTTCCTTCCGATCGACCGTTCTGTTATTTGCGCTGATGACGCTTGAGCAGCGTCCGGAGAACATCTTGTAATTAAACGTGCTAATGGGGACCAGCACCTGGGTGAGGAAGACGCATTAATTAAAATCCATTAACGACCCCCAGTACGAGGTAGCCGATGCATCAAGCACAATACCTGTCGCGCATCCTTGCAACGAAGCCCGAAACTGATCGATCCTTGTCGTTAATTTGATCGCGATGCGCGATCAAGATTAATCTTGAGAACCACCATTTTGCGGGTCACTGGTCGAACCAGACTGGAACGCTTTTTGAGGTTTTTTAAGATGGTAATGGCAGAAAATATTGCAGGGTCAACTGCTCGTATGGAAAACTTGAATATATACGAATCTCTCTTTTTGGGATGTTATAAACAAATTTGCAGAGCTCCTTTCGCATCAATCTGCAATTCCAGACTGGTAAAGTTGACTAGACTAACTTCAGCTTCGACAAACTGATGGATTCAGTACAGTTCACAACTGGGTTACGAATTACCGCGAATTAAATTGTAATTAAAAGCCGAGGGTAGTCACGTGACTTTTTCAGAGTCATCAGATCGGTAACTGTCGTATAATTTCTGTTCACAGCCTTCAGGCACTGACTTCAGATCCGTCTTGGTATTGATCCGGCGGGTCTTAAGTCTGTGACTAAACTTGTCACATTTTTTGCTCTGTATTATCGATATCATGAATTCTGACGGCGGAAACGTGCTTCAAGTTTTTCGGTTTATTTCGCAGAGAATCAGGACAAAATACAGCTCAATTTGTAGCTGGTGATATTTTCTAGCGCGCGCTACTCTCGGCTTTTTGACCTACTTCTAATGCTTATATTAATATTACCAAATATCTGCATAATCTCGTCAGCTCATGATCAGCGCGCGCTTGACTGAATCTTCCTCTTTCAAAGAAGCGCTTTCCCAGCGAAAAATATTCTCATATAAGGACGAAAAGTTGAGGCACGTAAAACCATTTTTCGCCTATTTTTGTCGGTAATGTGGTCACTGTACCTTATCGCGAATCTGCGGAGTCTTGGCTCTTAAATGCAATGTAGTTTGGCGAGCAAGCAGAGGTACTTGAATTTCCTTAACGAAGGAGAGAGGGAGAAAGAGAGAAAGAGAAAGAGTAATTCGAATAAAACACAAGGAAAGGGAGAAATGTCATTCCACTATTTCAATTACGAGATGGTAAGACCAAATTGGCGTATCTGTTACAATTTATCTTTGAGCCATTATACTGGCGACGGTCTGCGCGCACAGAGGAAATCGAAGGTACATTTCCGGGACAAAGGGCATCAGCTATTTCGTTGAAGGGTTCGAGAACGAGGTCGTTGCGTTAAGAACGGAAAAACTGCATAGAACAAAGCGAAATGGCACTCGTCGCAACAACTCAATTTTCACGGGAACGTTATGCAACACGCGTCGAAGGAAAAGTCGGGTAAGCGGTTGACAAACGGACGAATAAATCCGTCTTGATCTTGGAGGCGTTTATGCGCGACTTTAGATAGCCGTGTTAGGGAGCATAAGCACGCGGTTAGGATCTTTTCCAGCTGAACGAGCCGCAATCACGCTCCTAGGATCTCTCGTGTCCGAGCACGTGTCCTGTGCGAACTTCTCGCGTCTTCGATGTCGAAAGTTTTCCATTTCCCGAGGGTTCGCGGGGATGTAATTTAACTGCGATTGTTTGACAGTGTGGTTTCATAGCTGGTTGTGGAAGAGAAAGTTGTTACCTCGGGATAACGAAAATGGCGATATTCCTAGTAGTCAAATAATAAAATAAAATTTATTAAAATTTAGAACCAGCGAGGTTCTCAGGCAGTCGTTATTACATTTTTTATCCATCGATTTTAAATAGAACACGCGCCATTTTGTTCCAACGCGAACTCCTTTTGGAAGATTTTTACTGCAACAGGAATTTAATCCCGTTAAATTAATGCGAATCGTCAATCCATAGCCTACGGCTTATCTGGAATATCAGTATAACGAGCAACGAAGTGAGCGCACATTTCTTTCTAGCTAATTGTATTTGCCATTAAACATCGACGGTATATTAATTACATGTTCGTCATGCATTCGAACGATTTGTTAGCATTTCTCCGTATGAAACTTTGGGATGATCAATAGTCATTACGACATTACAGTCGGTTTGTAGAAATGGAAATTATGAAACGGAATGAAGTGCGTTCAGCATCCCTGGTATGTGGAAGATTCGACTCGGAAATTGAAGCGCGTTTCCGGTTGGATTACCGTTCCCAATGCCCCTTTCTCTGTAATCGTGACTGATTAAACAAACTTTATTAAACGTTGATGGCCTACCGGCTAATTTCACTCGCAGACTATCCGTGCTGAGCCGGACAGAGGGTCTTGCTAATCGTTTCGCGGATATTAAAATGCGAGACCATGAACGATGCTTTCAGGGCCCGCTCTAGGGGGGGGGACAACCCGGGCATTTGCCCGGGGCGCCAAAATTTAGGGGCGCCATTTTGGCTTTGGCTGTAAGTGTGAGAAAAATATTGATGTTTAAAATATTCAGTTAATAGAAAATGTCTGACTACCCTTGCCAGAAAATTTTGCAAAAAAAAAAGGTCATTCTGTTCAGCGCGGTGTTTAAAAAGGGGCGGCAATTTTTTTTTGCCCGGGGCGTCGTAACCGCTAGAGCGGGCCCTGATGCTTTTCACCCCCTAGCAGCCAGTACTTACAAGCTTGTGTACGAGCGCAATTAAGAGATTGCTGTTCCTTGGGACCGTATTGAATTTACTGTAATTAAATTGCGAACCTTTACACATTTATAGTGTGAGAAGATCTTCGAAAATTTCTAAAATTCAGAGTAAATTGATTGGACCTTGCAACGTGAAATTGGCATCATGACTTTGTCAGCGCTTGCGGCCATTTTGTTGTACGTTTGATGAATTAGTCTGCGTTGACCTGTCGAGCGGTATTGACGCGTCGTTAGCGGAAATGAAATAATTATGTAATTATGTAATTTGTCACAGACTTATCCACTAACGATACGTCAATACCTAACAGGTCATCACAGCAACCACTGACATAGTCATGTTGCCAAATTTAGAAAACTAATAAGACATTCAAAATATTGGTATGTTCGCGTTAATTCGCACACTACTGTATTTTAGTCATCTACAAGTCTAGTTACAAGTCAGCGAAAAAATTGGACAACAAATGACCAGAGTGTTGTAAAATCACGATTTTATATACTTGAATAAAACTAAAATGTCCGTTTATTGACAAGTCGCATCGATAGAATGCAGATAGAATTTTTCTTGTGCAGAGAAGTCCGCAGTCTAATTAACTGTCCTCCAAAGAAAATTTAAAGATTATTTCAGACGAGTTTCTCGCCGGTCCGTAAACTTACAAATCAATTAATCCGATCTCGGTCGAATCGACTAATTGTCTCATCAGCCTCTGTTGCTTGTATAAAGTGCATAACGAGCGTATTACTTCTCCCGATTGAGACGCTCTTTGCCAGCACCGCAATTGCTTCCAAATACTCATCGATCATTCAATTTCGCAGTGGACGAGACTCGCCCCTCTCGGTTTCGCAGTTTCATAATTATTGTTTCCCGGGCGGGCTGTGTCAATTTCGCGCGCCGCTGGGTGAACCCATGTCTGTTAACTTTGAATGAACATCATTTTATCTCTGTTCATCTTCCCTTTTCTCTTTCTAGTATTTTGTAATACAAAGTGATTTCTCTATATATGTCGCCAAGGCCTGCATGATAAACGTCGCGGAACTATCCCCACTACGGGGTAAACCCCGTGAAGGACCACGGAGCTCGAGAGGCCTCGGACGCCGAGGAGTGTAATCATGTCTCCTGGACGATACTTGACGCTGGCAAGCCCTTTGACATATATCGAGAATTCACTGTATTACGATTTTATCTCTGTCGTTAACTTGGACTAACACGTCGGTCACATGCTAGTGACGTAATATTTCTTTATCGAACTTCATAATCAATTTTTATTACCACCTACAATTTTCTTTCGAAGTAAGACGATTGGTCGGGACTTTCGAAATTTTTAGGTGCATCGCCTGAAACGTTTGCTTTGACTGTGGTTATTATTGCATTTTATTTTGACGGCGAAAATGTGACCGGGTCTGAATGGCTCTCGAGTGGCTTTCAAGAGAATGCAGTGACGCACGAACGAACACGAAATTTTCATTCCACGCTGGAACATTTCTACAGAGAGAAAATCGTGTTATTCCCGTCAACACCGTGTAGCTGCTGAGTGAGATAAATCAATTCCGTGTTTTGACAGCAGGTTCTTCAGCAACTCAATTGCTTTATTTTATATCGTTATTTAAGTACCAGACGCATGAATACCCATTCGAGTGTTTTGTTTCGATAAACGTATCGTAAACATATTGAAATATATTTATTGAACGATCTTCCGTGAATGCGTTTGCGCAGTCTGTCGACGCTCGTGAATTATACAATTTTTAATCTTTAGGCCTCTATTTCCAGTGTCTATTCACGCGCTTTTTAGACAAATGAAGATTTGAGAACATTGTTTAGACTCGTTTCAACGGGTCCCGCCGTTTTAGTGTTATTTTACGTAATTTTTAAACAGATCGATATTTGGGAACGTTTAAGGGATTAAATTGACCATTAAAAAATATTCTTCTTGACAATTTTCGTGTAGAACGAATTGCTTCCACTAACTCTTGAAATGACGTAGCACACGGGAGCCCAGGTTCCAATTTCAAGAATGCAAAAATTTTGCAGGAAGTTAAAATTGCCTGTCGATCCATCTCGATCACGATTTCTGGGTCACAGATTAAAATTATTCGATGTGTCCGTTCCCCGTTTCTTCGAAATAGTCAGGATTCCTTAATCCATCCCACCCCCGTTGGTGATCGCGCGAGCAGCGTGTATGTACGTTGCTTCTTTCTTCTCGTCGTTCATACACCCGAGGGCTGTCTTCTATTCATTTTCGCCACTATCTTGTTCGTTCGATTGTTGTTAATTTTGCCCGGCTTGTTTCCGGACGACTACACGGTGAATCAAATTGAGAATTTCATTCGCGTCGGAAGATACAGGGGTGCGGACCCCTTTGTTTGTCCTCTCCCTATTGATCGCATCAATTCAGCCTTCGAGGACACGTGTCGCCCTTCGATTTTCGACCAGCGCCCGCTGGCATGTTTTTGCCTATCATTTGTCGGCGTACTTCGTGTCTCATCTTTTTAATCCGGCCCTTGATTCAGAGTAGACGTTTATTAACTGGACAAAATCGATTCCTGACCGTTTTGTTGTAAAAAATTATTTCGATAATATCTTATTGTTAGATCGGTATAAGACATTTGCCGGTGTAGTTGCGATTCCCGACGCTACTGGCGCTGCATTTGCCATTCGGGTTCTGCCGGCATCGATCGGCTCTCTCTGTCGATCTCGAGTCACGCGGTCTCCCGACACATAACCGCATTATCTAGACACTATTTTTCCATAATAAAACTATTCTAAGTGTGTGCAATAAAAGCCCTGCGTACAGTTAATTTCAACCACGATCCTAACCTCCTTTAACAGGTTATGGGCCCAGAGCAGAAAGAAGGAAATTAACGAAATACGCAACTTAACCTATACGGCCACGCGACGCGCAAAAATTGCGAAAAGTGACGCCAGAGATCGATCGAAGATCTGTTCTCGCGTACAGTTCCGTGAATCGATAAGTGAATGCAAATCGTCGCGAACGCGTATACACGTGCCAACGAAAAACAAAGTGAGGCCGTGCCGCCAGTGAACGATCGAATAAAAAAATGGCATTTTCGAACACCGTGAGGTTAGAAGTAATAACACGTGAAAACTACGACACTTGGAAAATTCAAGCACGAGCTGTCTTGACGAAAAGTGACCTTTGGGAATATGTGTGTGGCGAAAGCGAGCCCCCCGTCGTAGGTGGAGAAGGCGATGCCCTCCGAGCATCGCAGCAAGCGCACAAAGCATGGCTGAGACAGGATGGAAGAGCTATGTCGGATCTGATACTTTCGATAAATCCATCCGAATTAAAACAGATTCGCGGCTGCAACACATCAAGAGAAGTGTGGGAAAAATTGGAATCCGTCTACGCTTCGAAGGGACCTGCACGTAAAGCGACATTACTCAAAAAATTAACCCTGCACAAAATGCAGGAAGGCGGGGATATTCGAGAACATACGACTGTATTCTTTGACGTAGTCGATAAATTGGAAGCAATGGGCATAAACATCAATGGTGAGTTGCTATCAATGATGCTATTATATAGTTTGCCCGACAGCTTCGACAACTTCCGGTGCGCGATCGAGACGCGCGACGATGTACCAGATGCTGAATCGCTACGGGTAAAAATCATCGAGGAAAGCGACGCACGAAAGCAGAAAACGACCGGAAACGAATCCAACGCCATGTTTGTCAAGAATTACCGATGCAGAGGAAAACCATCGAAAAATGCAGACGAAATCCATCGAAAAACCAGCGGAAAACCGAACGAAGGTAAATCATCCCCTGAAGATAGAATATATTCCAACAGAGGACATGGTCGCCGACGTACTCACAATAGCTCTCTCAGGACCAAAGCACCATAAGTGCATGAGCGAACTCGGCGTAATGCCTCTCAAAAATGCAATGTCATGCACTCCCTTCAGGAATCATAACATTGAGGGAGAGTGTTAGCACAGACGAGGTATAGGAGTAGACCAATCACCCAATGTATTTTTCTGTCTCACGCTCGGGGGGCTCTAGAGCCCCCGTACCATTCCGTGTCACATCCTACCGTATCATCCAGAACTAATATTGTCGAACCGATATTCTACAATGGCCCTGATGCTGATATAATTTTAAATCTCATGTCGAGGATTCATATGATGAATGAAACAAAAGAATGTTGTTTCCTCTTAATTCCATTACGGCTGACACGCGAGTGCATCGAAGGAGACGTAATGTAATAATAACAATAATAACGTAACGTTTCCGGCTGACAATATTTTGGTCCCGGATCGAATCACGCATGGAATGATTTTTTTTTCGTTAAACACTTTTTTCTTGTTCTTTCTACTACGTCAGTCTTCTTCCCTGTGCAATTACAACTACAACAGTGTAATAACATAATTATAAGAAATTAAATTAGTTCAATATTAGCCAAAAGTAAGAACGTAGTTTAAATTTAATTTTAAAAAATACGACGTTGATATCACTAATTTCATTTGACTATTTAATAGCTACCTATTCAATCTACTTCTGATATTGCTTTTCATTTGCAGCATATATATTCTAATAAATTTAATTATTTGGGATTGATAAAAGATTGAACAACAATATTTATAATAACTAGTTTTGAACATTTTTTAAGGGTAATTAAATTTAAAAAACAAAAAGAATGATTTAAAAATACAAAATATATTTCAGTGCATACCATTAAATCCGATTCTTTTTAATTTTTTCAGTTTAAATTTCACTTTGATATCTTTTTTAGTTCAAAAGTTATAGCAAAATATGCGCCTCGCCGAACCGGGAATCGATTGCGGCTCAGGCGCTCGAAACTTCGGTAACGTGAATTCGGCGGAACGCGTCGAACAGTCGAGCTGGCATCTCACACGGACAGAATAGAGGTACGCTTGTGTGTAGCGCGTGCGTAGTAGGAGCAACGTAAAGCTGCGTACAGACCTGAACATTTCGACGAACATCGCGCCAAACGGCGCGCCGAACAGCGTCCAAAACGCAAAATCGCGCCGAAATGAATGTCGACTTTGCGTTTCGTTCGCTGTTCGGCGCGCTGTACGGCGCAATATTCGTCGAAATGTTCAGGTCTGTACGCAGCTTAAGGAGACGTACTGTTGCCTTCGTCGTTAATTTTCTCACTACAAACGTGAAAGAAAATAATGCAACTACGTTCTCAGTCAGTAGTGAAATAGATTGACATCTTGCAAAAAAGATCAACTACATAATTATTGATTTATTAATTCTTAACTCTTTCGAATTTTACAACTAATATTAATTGATATTTTGGATGATTTTTAAAGCTAAAGTTTATGTTTTTTAAATGAAATATACATGAAAATATATAGTAAATTTCAATTTAATTTCTTTTTCAAGTTCAGTTACAAAATATATTCAAAATGGTTGCGTATTAATAGTGTTAAAAAATTGTAGAAATGCGAATAATAATTATACGTATGGAGAATTGTTATTTACGTTCAAGGTTTATGAAAATTGTATTTCTATAATTTGGAAACGTAGTATCTATATTTATTAATATTGTATTGATAAAGATAATTGTAGATATATAACATAATGACATCAAATAAAAAAATATAATTTGAACCTATAGTCATAACATCAGATATGTACATAACTCGTCAATCATTTGTATTTGACCAGATTTGATCATTTTTGTGGATCTAGTTCCAACATTTATCGTTCGTCAGCGTAGAGGGCGTAAGAAAACCAGTTGTTTACATGTGAGACACGAAACCCCATATGGTGATTGGTCTACTCCTATACCTCGTCTGTGGTGTCAGATCGGTATAAGACATTTGCCGGTGTAGTTGCGATTCCCGACGCTACTGGCGCTGCATTTGCCATTCGGGTTCTGCCGGCATCGATCGGCTTTCTCTGTCGATCTCGAGTCACGCGGTCTCCCGACACATAATCGCATTATCTAGACACTATTTTTCCATAATAAAACTATTCTAAGTGTGTGCAATAAAAGCCGTGCGTACAGTTAATTTCAACCACGATCCTAACCTCCTTTAACACTTATAAAATATATTAGATTTAGAACATATGAAAGTCTGGTTTAGGTAATCTGCATATTTTCTGTTCTTTTTTGAGGATTTTGATTTCTTACAATAGAATGTTCTACCTAAAAATCTGAATTAATTACAGTATGTGTATCTAGGTTTTCTAGATACAAATACTAATACTAATAAAAGAAATTAGAAATGAAGAAATTAAGAAATACTAATCTTTTCCGTTTTATGGCATAACTACCCTCCCGGTTAAGATATAGGATTAAAATTTTGCACATGGTTTTTCTTGACGCCCTATCCAGCGGCCCATTACCTTTTGAATCAGACCTGGGAGAAATTTCAAGAAAAAATATTTAAAATGCTATTTTAAATAGTATAATTTAATGTGGTTCAAATAAAATACTACCTTTAATAGAACGAAAAATTTCGGCAAATAAAATATTTTTATTTTGATAACCAGATACACAGAATAATTTACTGTTGTACTTCAAATATGTATTCCAAATATTTCCTTACAATGAAAATAAGTTGAGCAAATAGATAATATTATAAATTATAATTTTTAACATAAGATACTATAATAGTTAACAAAGTATTTGTTGTAGGTGAATTACGAATATTTTCATGTAACATGTTAATAAACAGACGACAATGTCGCAGTAATCAACTATTTGAATTACTATTTTACACACTCCTCAACCCTTATAGTGCCGGAGGCCGATATATCGGCCCGCGCCTTACAGCGCTTTACTATTGGCATTGCGGGATAACTCTATCTCAAAATAAATTTATAATATGTTATAAATGGTCTAATTTCATTACGAGAGAATTAAAAAAAAATAGTTTTTCGTTTTAACTCTTTGTGGACGACGACTTTTTCCTATCGCTTGGAGCTAACGAAATCTAACATAAACATCGATGGTCGCCGCTCAGGCGACATCCGACCTACGGCGTGAATCGCCGTGGCGTTGGGCCCTTGTCGGAATATGTCCACAGCGTTTTATAAACAACTGTTTTAAGACTCTCACGAAATAAGATCGCATTGCCGCAGTGAGACGTAGGATCAGTTAGTTTTTCTTCGATCGTTGTCGTGAGCAGTATATTTCGTTTTGTCCCAGTGACAGTCTGAAAGCGTTATTTTTGTTATCGCCGTTGTTTTCCGCTTGTGTCAAACATTTTTGTTTTTGACAAACCAACAATTAGCAAGACAGGATTTCTAAAATTTTGCCACCAACCTATAACAATTACGTATTTCGGAAGAGATAATCCGTCCGGCGCTTACCATGTACCTTCGAGTTATTTTTTATGTTTGTTATGTAATATTATTTATCTTGTTACAAAATATATCGGAAATGCAAAGTATATACTTTGTAATAAATGGTCTATATAAAATTATGATGAAAAGATGACTTTTTGTATGTGCAAATACGTTTTGTAAGAGAGAACTGGACTTTTACTTTCTTTATGATCTTTTATACCTTTGTTATTTATATAATTTTCAATGAATATAGAAAAACTAGTGTCATTGTTTTGTTCTCTATTTCGTCCTTAATATACTGCTTTTTGAATCATGTAAATATTGTTTCTTGTTTGGTTTTTAAAAGCATTTTCCCAAACCCTAGTAAAACCGTGAAATTCGACCGGTTATTCTCGCATAGGCACCTCTTTTTCGCCCGGCACTAAAAGGGTTAAAATAAGTCTCACTTTTTCAATATGTTCCAAATAAAATACTATTTTTAAATAGTACTTCAAAAACTTCTTCTTATAAATAAAATAATTTATTTGCATGATTATACGCGTGAAAAAGGTCGGCGAATGGAAAGGAGAGAGAAGCAGAGAGCTGAAGTCCCTTCTTCTCTTTGAATTACTATACTTCTCTGCGTTCGGGATATTACAAAGAATGTAGCAGCTGTGCTGGAACTGTCGGGTTGCAGACCAGACGACAGGCCTTATCGATCTCCGGCAACATTCAGCCCGCGATTCCACTCTGCCGGCTCGGTGTGTAAAGTGCTCTGCGCCGCAACAAGTATTGTACGCTCGGCGTGAGTTGTCTCAGAATTTCGTCAGTGGGGTGCAGGGGGAACGGCGAGTCCCCACTCTTGACGCAAAGCTGCGGATCCCATTCTTACGCTTTACTCCCGGCGGGGACGGTCGACATAGGCGTAAATAAGTAGGATCCGCGTAAACTATGGGGGGCACATGATATTCTCCGATTCTCACTAACCGTGAAGACTGGAGTCTTAAATTTAATAAAAAAAGTCATAAATTTCAAGCGTGGGTTGATGGATCCCTGCTGTGCGTGCAAGGAAAATAGGTTTCCATGGACCTGTTTTCCGTGCACGCACAATAGAGTTACGCCAATGCTCTGAGCTCAGCGTTGCATCGCCACGCGAGTTTGCTGTCTTCGTTGAGCGATTCGGCCAATCGCGGAAGACGTGTAGCGCGTAGTGGGAGCACCACGTTGTACCGACGAGTTTCTCGTGCCAACTCTCGCCGAGCGAATAATATCTAGCGATTCATGACACGCGACTGGGATTTCAAGCATTCCAACAAGCTGCAGCACAATCAAGGGAAAGCCGACACGACGCGGCGCACAGTGGTGCCAAATGGCCAAAAAGCGGCAAAAAATCTATAAAAACGAAACTATCCAACGAATTTGTTTGAAAATTTGTGGAGAGATTGCCACAGGTAGAACGCTTATTAGGCAAAAAAAAATTTGTGTAAAATGTTATTAACATTAAGTAGTATGGGCTAATCGAAAATCTCCGTTTTCTGCCCATTTTTTATTTATGGAAGCATACAACAAATACTTTAATAGATTTTGGTCTGGAACTAATCGTTTTGGCAAGGTGTAATATTGATCTAACTTTGTGCAAAAAATCATGAGACCCTTTCGTCACAATGTAAGTTTAAATATCAACTTTCAGAATTTCCAAGAGTGAATCGTGCGGAAGTTACGATTATTTGATTTTCCAGGTGAAATTTTTTAGGAATATTTCTAATTAATAAAGAAAAATGTGAAGTGCATATGATTTATTAATTTTTTATGTATAAAAAAATATTTAATAATGTTAGTTATACTGCTAGTGAAAATTGTAGCAGCGTGCAGGGGCAGGTGATTATTGCGTGAAAGAAGTAAATAGACGCGATGGCGTAAATTGTGACGAAAGCATCTCGAAGTATCTCGTGATTTTTTGCACAAAGCTAGATCAATCTTATAACTTGCCAAAACGATTAGTTCCAGGTCGAAGCTTTTCAAAGGATTTTTTGTATTCTTCCATAAATAAAAAATGAGCGTAACGCAAAGGAGCTTCAGGTTAGTCCATATTACTTAATGTTAAACAACTTGTTTTGGAAATTTTTTTTTGTCAGTTAATAGTTGAAGTCATTTGCAATAACCCATATGCTTAGTAGACCCCTAAGTATTCAATTATAGGCGGAGTAATTACATAACTATCGCACTGGAAACTGATGAATTTCCAGGAGCGAGGAAATGGTTATTTACCATGCGTATATCTTCGTAAAAATTTTTTTTTCAAAAATCTGACTCTGGCACATCATGCACGCACTATTAGGCTATACAAAAATAATTTTCGGCCGCCGATGCCACGACAGCATCACCACACAATCCATGTTCGAAGTAGAGAAAAGAATATTGTTCATCTAAGTTGTAATGTTAAGAAGTAATGGTTCAAACTATAATCTAATTTAACGATGGAACGATGAAAATCAGCTTCACAAATCAATTTTAGCATTGTTAAATTATATCTTATATCTTATAAGTGATTATAAGCCAAAACTCCGGAGAACAAATTTAAAATGATTAGAATTCATTGGTTGCAAGGTGTGTACGAAAGGTGGTGGGAATAGTGGAAAATTGGAAAAACCGTTTCCGCTTGTCGCGTCGTTCGTAAGGTCTTACGACGCAATAAAAACCATTTTAATTTCGCCATTTTTTAAGTGCCACCATTTTTGGGGGTCTATCGTTAGGTCCGCCAATGCCCATATCAGCCGCGCCCGTAGTCCTAGTGTTTTGGCTTCGACGTCACACGCTACATAGTATATGTGACCGCTGTAGCCAATATCTCGACTATAGCCGAAAGTACGTGTGAAACGAGGCCTGTCCCTTGCACTCTGATCCAATCGGCCGCGCATTCGTACCTATGCTCTGTCCAACGAGACCGAGGCAGTGAAGCACCCAGCGTGCGTCCTTTGCTAATCGTCTTGCAAGGGTAACTTCAACTCTGTCGCACTCGAGCGCCTATGTTTACGTCTACTGTCTCGTCTCATTGGACAAGATATAGATACGCCATAGCATTCCTGCCAGGGAACCTTCCATCTAATCATTTTTAGGTCATTATGGACAAGAATTCAGAAGTTTCCATGTACATTTTTTCGTGTCGTAAGACAAAACGATGCAATTTTTATGTGGAATTAATTCTTCTTATTCTACAAGTTACCATGTGATTGAGTCATTACACACGATATCGGACACTTTTGGGTGTATTGTTTCGGATTTCTTCCAGTTTCACTTGGACCACAATACATTTCAATGTCATCAAAAGTCGAGACATAGTCCCCCAAAAATGATCGAATTCACAAGGCATGATCCCCTTCCTAACGTGAATACTTCCTATAAAAAAAAAAAACAACTATTCTCGTTTTTACAATATATGTATAATTTACGTTAATATATAAGGATGTGTGATGCTGTTTCACGAAGAGGTAGGAACGATTCCTATTTCCATAATGTTCTAGAGGAGAGATACCGATAGTTTACCTAAGGACCTGTAGAGCCCCGAGAAACCTTTTTTTTTTTGTGTCACGCACAGCAGGGAACTGTCAACGCGGTCTCGAAAGGCCATGTGGTAATGATTAGCCGCTTGTTCTGCCGCCGGACAACGGCGGTCTCTGGGAATAGTCCAATGGCCGGAACGAAGGCGCTCGAGCTTCGACAGAATATCGGCAACATGGCATTTGGACCTATAGTCCGTACGTAAAACCCTCCGGTCCCGGCAAGTATGCAGAGACCCTAAATCAGCACTTCAAGAAAACAAAGGACCGCCCACACTATAAAAAGGAAACCAGCTCTTCCATTCGGATTCACTCAGTTCAAAATCAGTGCTACTGCTCAGTTCCGTTGACAGACCCTTGTACCACACACGCGTCGCGCCGGCAGTAAGATAGTGTCGCCGAATTTCGAAACCCCGTTGCGTGAAGTGTCCGCTTATGCCCCAGCGTCCAGCGGCCACAACCAGCGAGCGCCCAAAAACCCCACAACCACGACTTGCGAGCGCCTACCAACGACTCGGTAATTTAAACGTACTATTAAGCGAACTGTCTATAAGTGCTCTAGCTTATGCGCTTATGAGAATTCATCCTTGTATAATCTGATTCAGAACTAGACTCTAAATAAACCAAACCTTTGCCGTTTTTATATAAAATTTAAGGTACAATTTATTTAACCAGCCCTCAATCTCCCGAACCAAAGCCGGTGAACGCAGGTAGGTTCAAAACTGTGCGCCTTATCCCCGGAAAACTATAAACAGCCCCATCTGGGACGTAACAATTAATTCATATTTAAAAACACGAAGGCAGAATTTGAAGTCTTCAAATAGGCTACTCTTCAAGTAGGGTAGGGAAAATGCCGTCCTAGTCTTGCGTAAGCCGTCGGAAAAAGAACTACTAATCTGCGAATTTAATTCAAAATTCAAGATTTTGGTCTACGGTCTGTAGCGGACGAAAGCGGAGCTATTCTACGCGATGAAGGTACGTAACTTTTTGGGTTTTATACAAACTTTTCATTTCGATAAGACTTTGGACCCCTCCCCTATCGGTCTTTTCGAAATGTGAGGGGTACAATTGAATTTACAGTAAAACGCCATAAAAACCATCATTTGTACCACCTTCGGAAATGCGTCTGCCGAAAAAACGGTTGGGCATTTTATGAACACGGAATAAACTTCGGGACGTCCAAAATTGTTTTATTGCCGTAACCGTCAACTACCTGCGCTGACGAATCGGGCAATTCCCAGCGTTAGTCCACCCCCACAAGGAGCGTCTTCCAAAAAATATTCCGCCAATCGAATTTCGAGAAATCAACCCCCCGCCAACGCTCGGTTCACATGCCGACCAGGAAAGAAGAGACTCTCGAAAACCGGCAAAGCAACAACATCTAGCGTCTAACTCAACAACCTGTAGCATACTTTCTGACCAGTAATGCAGTAAAAATGAGCGATTTATCATCCTTATTGGATGAAATAATAGAAGCAATTTTCAGCACGGGATTAAAAGTACGTGCTGCTGTTTCTGATCAAAATGCCAGTAATCGAAGTGCTATTAAATATAGAATTTCTGTAGACCGTCCATATTTCATGCCTGGAAATCAAAAAATGTACACGACCTTTGATATACCGCATATTTTTAAATCTATAAGATATCAACTTTTGAGATATGATATTATGTTTGATGATCATAAAATTGCATCGTGGAAAGACGTACGTTCGTTATGGAAATTGGAAGGTGATGAAGCAACGAGAGCTGCTTGCAAATTAACGGAGAAACACGTTTATCCAAATAACTTTGAAAAAATGAAATGTCGTTTAGCTCTGCAAGTATTTAGTCGCAGAGTTTCAGCAGCTCTTTTAACCGCGGGAACGGTGGGGGGAATTCAAAGTCAAACAGTAATGCATACTGCTGAATTTTTCAAAATTCTTAATGATAGTTTTGATTCCTTAAACAGCCGGAGTTGCAACGATTCGAATCCAGATAGATGTAAATTGTCGGAAATTCGATTAAATTCACAAAATAATTTAACTGCATTATTAGAAAGATGTCCCAAATGGCGCACCATTAAAACTAATGGTCAGAATATACCACCATGTTTCGAAGGCTTGGAAATTTCTGTGAAAGCAATTTTCCAATTATGGGAAGATCTCAAGTGCGATGGAATTAATTTTTTGTGTAACGTCTAGAGTGAATCAAGACCCATTGGAAAATATATTTTCAATGATGCGCACTTATGGTGGAATTTATAATCAAAACCCGTCTGCAAAAGCTTTTCGCTTATCATTGCAAAAAAAATATTGTATTAAATTTATCAAAACCGGCTCAATCTGCCAATTGTTTATATGATGAGGACGAAACATTACTTCCAAGCTCGAAATATGATGCTACATCTAATGTCGCACTAATATCGACAAATACAAGTCGTGAATGTGAAATTGATCAAGAAACGTTTATTGATGTCGAAGAAGTTGTCATTGATGCGTCATATATAATTGATAAAACATTAGAAGTCACTGCGGTTGAATATTTTGCAGGATTTGTGGCCATGAAATGGGTTACAAAATCTGGTTGCGAACAATGTTCGATCTCATTAATTAGCGAAAATCACGAATTCCTGGACGCTACAGATACATAAGGGACAACGCGCTGATCCCCACTCCAGTGCATACCAATCAGCATGCATTCTAGGTGTCCCCTTAGGCATCGAAGCTATGGTTCTGTAACAGTTATTTCTCGATTCTGTATTTTGGTTCTAGTTTCGGTTATATTTCGATTCTGTTATTTTGTTCGGCCATATATCAGAATATACAATGTATACAAGCAAATGAATCATCGACGATCGACAATCGTATTTATGTAAGTAATCGTTTAAGTAATAAATACTAATAAATAATTATTGAAATAAGACAGTTTTGTTCCGTTATAAGGCAACGGTGTTTGTTCCAAAATAACGAAATCGTTATCCCCTCCCGCCGCTTAGTGTCGTTACACGAGGGTATGTTACATTTTATCGTTTTAAACGAAAGATACAGTCTTCCTTCCACGAGTGATAAAATTGTATCCCCACTACTATGGGGGAATTTCGATTATACTTACTTATTTAAGAAGCAACGAATGTTTAAAACGCAAAGAAGAACAGCGTGTGGAAAGAAGGAGATGCACAGAGTCGTAGCAGTCGACATAGATACAAAACTTTCTTTTTTTCTCTAGAAATCTTTCTTCTTTTCTTTCTTTTTTTTTTCTAGAAATTTTAATAGCATATTTAGATGATTTTTCTGATTAAAATGTGTCTAAACACGGCATAATTTGGAATTTTTTTACTTTTGTACTAATTCATAGTAGCTCCTCTTTAATCTTTATCTCGGGGTTTTCATCGCTCAGCTGTCGTAGTGGTCGACTTCGTGTTCTTCAGTACTGATGAAAAACATGTATGATGGATTCTTGAAAAGAAGCAGAGAAGACACAAATTTCCTATTCACGAAACGAACATTGGTGCCGTTTCTCGAGACAGAATATATCAAAACATCTTTGCGGTCAATATTCTTCCGATACCGTTTACTGCCAGAAGGAGAAGGACAACTTTATGATCTTGCGCTACCTCTCCCCTCTTGCTGACTCTCCATCTTGCTCCTCTCTCGACTCACAGGAGAACAAAGTCAAGCCAAATACAAGATGTACATACGCAGCAGAATGAGAGGGCATGTTACACTTGTACCACTGCTCGGCCGACCACTTTATAGTTATAGTCGCTACATTCGAGCCTCTCGCAAAGTCAAGCCGTATAGGTAGTGTGATCCAAGAAACGGCAGAAGCCGTTCTGATCCATCTCCGTTTCTTCAACAAAACTGTATTATGTTTTTGTAAGTTTTGTTTATCAAGTAAAATATTTCCAAGGCCTCCAAATGTAATTGTAGAGAGCATGTCAACGCCCGTTCGTGTTCAAGCTGAACACGCTGTTTTTGAGTATATGTACATTTCCACTCGCACCAACATCTTTCTTCTTCATATCTTGCTGTACTGGTCTCCGCAATTCGTTAACTTCTCTCTAATCTTCATCTTAACTTCTCTGTAATCTTCATCTTCGTTTTCATTTTCCTTGCAGTTGTTTTGTGACAACAGTAAAACTGTGCATTACAGGATGATCAATTAGTAATGCATCAGGTTCCATTAAACCATCAATTCAATCAATGTGATGAGGCTTCCACTGTTGCAGAAGTGGTCAATGTAAACATAATGTTTTAAAGGTCTAGTGAATGACCTACACCGCCGACAGCGGTCAAAATTCGCTACCACTATTCCGACAGTGATCACTGTTAGCATCCGAATCCCCTTCGACAATTCCAAGAGTGATCAATGAACAAGACATTGTAATTTCTTTTCAGATTTATGAGATTTATATGGTTGAAAAGAGACCAAGCTCGATAGAGTTTTAATGATATTTACTTGTATTCTAGCGAGCTATGGTCACTCATTAAATAAGTATACAACATCAAAATTATGCCGTGATTACACTCATTTTAATCAACTCCTCTTTGTAGTCACCGCGCTATCCTTCTCTATCGTCGGCAAACTTCAAATAACGTAGTAAATACCTACGTCCTATACGATCATTGATACAGTTTTCTTTCGAAATAAGACGACGATGCTTTTTCGCAAGAAGAAAATGTTTATCCCCTCTCTTTCTTTTGAAGTTGTCTGCTCGACACCGGCCAGAACGAGAGGGTATGCCATATGCTATCGTTTTTGCAACGAAAGATATGACTGCTCGGCCAACCACTTTGTAGTTTGCCGCCACATTCAAACCTCTGGCACATTCTCCTTACTCACTCGCGGTCCGCTCAAGAACAAACCGAAGCGACATAGATACCGTTATTCATAATAGGTCGAAAGTCGTACCGAGCCATCGACTTATAGCAAAAGAAAACTGTACTCCAGAGCCCGGAGGTTTTATCACTTTCGGAGGGAATACTGTATTGCTACACGGCTGACAACTGTATGGTCTGCAACTACCTCTCACCTCTCTCATTCTCCGTGTTCACTCTCGGGCGACTCCATAACAAAGTCAAGTCGCATAGGTAACCTGATCTGAAATACGGCGAAAGCAGATCCCGAGCTTTCGCCCTATATAGGAACAAAACGATAAATATACAAGTGAGTTTTTACAATTGTGTTCACGATGTTGACTTCTAGAACATATTAAAAAATCATCGAAATAGGTGAGGTGAGGTGGTACAGATATCAATAGTTGACCGATCTCGTCGAACAGTTTTGTGTTTTGTCAGCATACGCTAACCTTTCATCGTCGTATTTTAGGGTCGCACTGACGATGATTTAGTTGCTTGCACACATTGTATACTCTACGTTCTATCACAGAACCGAATTATAAATGAAACTGGAACCAAAAAATAACAGTTATAGGATCGATATAATATTGGTACTTAAGAACCATAACCGTAACCGATATAAGCCAGAACCGTTGTCCTCATAACAGATAGTATTGAAACTTCGCACACTTATAGATCTCGTTCTCCTGTTCACGAATATATACCATGTCACGTCCGGTGGTTCGACCGTCAATGAATAAACCCTCAGACAAAGAATTATTATGAACTATTATGCTGTGACGTGGCACATTTATTCACGTCCCTCCTGTAAGAGCGCGCGAGCGCACGATTTGCCACAAGGGGTAGCAGGGCAGCGACGACGTCGATGGAATTCGACGATCGCGACGCAATCTGACGATCCGCGGCGCAGTTCGCCTAGACAATCAATAACGTTAACATGTACGGGCGAGAATAAATAAAGTTTCGTTGAAATAAAGTTTCGCGATTACACTCCGATCAAAGATCGAAAGACCGGGCCGCCCTTTGGCAGCACCGCCGCGATAACGGCTGTCGTGATCGCTCTCCCTGGGCACATCCGAGATCCCAGATTGGAGATTAAAGGTCAATGCATATCTGGCAGGCCCGGCCAGCCGGCTCAAAATTACAACCCTGGTTTTGGTCCTAGCGTTTACTAGCGGCAACCGTGTCAGACTTTGGAACCGAATTTCTTCTCTGGCCTCTCGGCCCTTTCCAGATGGCCTTTCGAGAGCGCGTTGACAGTTCCCTGCTGTGCGTGGCACAAAAAAAAATGTTTTTAGGGGCTCCACACCTCCTTAGGTAAACTATCCGTATCTCTCCTTTATAACACCATGGAAATAGGTAACGTTCCTGGCATTTAGTGAAACAACATCGCACATCCTTATATGTATTTTATCATACGTAAATTATACATATAAAATTCTTCTTAAATAATTTATCATGTTATACGCAAATGTAATTTCTTAATGAAAATATATTAGAAACATCTTTGTTCTGGAAATTCTCCCACCGATTATAAAGTGTAAAAAATTTTTTTAAGATATGGTCGTATTATACGATTCTTCCTGTTTGAAATTCCGTTTTTTAATTCGCGGAGCATCAAAAACTGCAAATATTGGGTACTTGAAACTGTTATAAAAATATATTAGATTGGAGGGAAAGTTCTGTCGTATTTTAAAGAAAACATTTGAATCAATTTATAAAAATACGTGTTTAATATTATTCAATGATATAATTTCCATTATTTGTAAGGACTTGTTGCCATCTTTCAGGTAACCTGTGCATTCTTGTTTCCCAATGACTCAATAGATACTATTTTTACTAAGAAATTCCCGTGTGATTAACTCCATGATATTGGATGTAAGCTGTGTGTTGCGACGGCAACACCGAAGGTCGTACCGTACCGTTCCTCCAGGCGACAAAGGGACATACCTGAAGGGGATGTCCCATTAAAAACACGTGCGAAGTAGGTATAAACGACCGAAAAAATTAGTTTACGACCACCGCAATTCGACAATCTTGACCCCGACAGATGGACAGCACATGCGACCAAACTAACGAAACGACGAACGAAACACAGTAATAAATCAGGCCATTGACGAACGAAGACAAAACCAGGAATCCCTGACAGCCTCCCACTCCCATCAACTCAAAACTCCTCCCAATGCACCCACGTCCAATTACAAAACACTATATTTTCCCACCTAAATCCAAAATCATCCAATCACGAAAAAACCGAACTGACGATAGACAGGACACGACAAGACAGAGCAGATACAAATCGAACAGGCAGACGGACGAGACGAACTCTCCGAAATAAACATATATCGCGAACCACCAAGTACCATTTAAGAAATCTCGAAACGAACAGTTGTAACGCGAACCATCGTACCTGTAGAGACTGGTTCAATAACACGCGGTAGGAAAGTCGCTTGGGATGTATACACGGTGTTTATTATTTCGGTGATGATACAACGTTTGACAGGAGTGGTCCTGAACGGCAGCGAGCAACCAACTGAACTCGGTAGGCTTTTTGGCGCTATTTATAACAGTCTAACCGCGCAGAGGAAGGTACCAGGTATGTCCATACCGAGGTCACGCCGGTGTCTCGGGAAAAACCCTGGTACCCTTCGGTATACAAGAGGGAGCGGTGTGGCGGCAGCCGGGCCGCTACATACCATAGAGGAATAAAGTTATTATACCAAACAGTGTACAACCTATTCCTCACCAAGGTGCTCAATATTATATACTACATATTGAGAGAAGGCATCGGGGAAACCATTCATCGCTGCCTTCGTATACAGTGTGGATTATAGGAGTGGGCTAAGATATTAAACTGTTACCGCCCACTACTACACGATTGTAGGGGGTGACAAGACGCCATTTCGTACGGGTTCGAAGTGATGACATTGTATTGATGCGAAGCTTAGAAGAACGTTCCCCGGCAGGACTGCGGTGACGTATCTAGATACGAATGCGCGGCCGATTGGTTCAGAGTGGAAGAGGCAGGCCTTGTTTCACACGCATTTTCGGCTGAATTCGAAATAATGGCTACAGCGGTCACACATACTGTGTAGCGTGACGGCCTTCGGCCTCAAAAATTGGGCCAACAGCCGCGGCAGAGATGGGGATAGGCATACCTACGATAGACTCGGTTTGTTTAGGTACCGTCCCCCGGCGCTGCTCCGTATGGAGCGGTTTATGACGGATTATTACTATTGAGCTGGAACGTGTAACGACTAGATGACTCAGGACCGATGACACATTGTATAACAAACAAGCAGCCACCGATCGCCCCTGTACCTTGCCCTTAGCAGATAGTACCCGATGACTGTATCCACCCACCCCCAAAAACCAGCGCATCCATAGCGATAAGAAATAGTACTTAAACCGGAGAACCCCCAATAAAGAACCAGAATATTCGTGTCAGTCTTAGACTAAATTCTGTGTCTCTTTTATTTTAAACCCCTATTCGACCGAGTATCTACGGAACGCGATCGCTAGGCGGTATCTTTGTTGAAGTTACGTTTTTCCCCGTAACATTTTGGCGATCCTGCCAGGATATACACAAGAGGACGACTGGAAAACTCGGGAGACAACCGGATCCACGGAACCTGTTGAAAGCTGAGGGACAAGTCCAGAAGGTCGTCACGATTTGTATAACGGACCAAAGAAGGGAAAAATAAGGATGTCCAATCCTCTCGAAGAAGCTATCGTGGCGTTCACGAAATCTATCCAAACCTTGACCACGCAACAGGAAAAAATTACGCAAAATATTGCGATACTGGTAACTGAAAACGACAAAAGAAGACAGAAAACACTGCCATTTCATAAAGTATTAAAACCATTGCTTGCGGACGACGAGACTACAGCTACGTATGGTGACATCGCTGCAGGCTACCCTACGGGACATCCCGCAGAGGAAAGGGAAATGGACGAAGGAGACGGATCATTTAAGAACCACTTCCGACTACCGGGTACATCTGGACAAAACTCCGGCCAGGTTAGCAACAATACGGAGCCCAGGTATGACGAGCATCGTTTTAAAAGGGCCAAAGACCTGGTCGACACCGTAAAACCTCTCAAAGGACGGGATGACTCCCGGGTTGAGGATTGTATACGACTGGTTAAGCGCGCTAGATCTCGTTGCTACGAACCGGATATTTTACTTGACATAATACTTACTACTAAAATCATCGATCAAGCGGAAAGAAGCATTCTGTGGCCCGGCCTCACGGTCTATAAAAACCCGCCGTTACCCAGGTTTTCTTCCGCCGGACGGGCCGGAAAATCAGGGCAACGTGACAATGCAAACCCAGTGATGTCACGCGAGGAGAAATAAATAGAATTAAGATACACGTTAAAAATTCTACGCAGTTAGGTAGCGCGCAAAACGACTCCAACTTATCTTCCTGCAAGACACGCAGCAAAGATCAGTTAAACCCTGAGAACGAACAGAAAGGGTGACCAATTATGCCAAATTGCAAGAAGGGATGCCGACTTCATGGTAGGTGTTCGGTCCCACACAGACCGAACGTGAGTTATAATAAACACGGTCGGCTGCGATAGCCAAAACACTTTAGGCGAAGCGACGGTCCCAAGATTTGGAGTGTCATCGGACACCACTTGGAGACCTCCGTGAACGAGCCCATTGAAGGGGCAATACACAAACATTTAATTTTCCAGACCATCTTTCCCATATCTCTCACACCTAATCCATTCAGATCATCTAAACACAATTCCACCAAATCGCATCACCACTCCGACGACCAAATGCACCACCCATTAACCAATAGGAGAAGAGCCCGAGTTGACTTTATAGACGACACGACACCGAACCGCAGAAAGCTAAGATACCTCGAAGAAAACACACATCGATCGCGTCTAGAAAACTCGTTGCACGCGTCATACCTCGCCAACTGACTTGTAAATGTTAAGTTAAAATATATTGAAGTGTTGTTCTAAAACGTCGAGTTTCATTTCAACTAGACGTAGCTAACCAGTAACTCCTTCAAGGCCCGAATATCGTCCGCGAGCAAGCGAAACGGGATTTACGACCCCGTGGAGTAGGACAGGCGGACTGACGACACTTTCGGACGCCTCAATAGGAGTGTCGACACACTAGCCAGAAGACATCAAGAAGGTAAAAAGATGCAAGGTAGAGACTCCTGTGCCAGCATCTTTGAAAAACAAAGGACTGTCCATCTCATAAAAAGGGGGACCAACTCCTCAAATTCAGTTATAAACAGTCAGTCGGTCAGACAATCGTGAACAATCAGTTATTCAGTCATAGTCAATAGTCCAGTAACCTCTTTTGAAGTTAAAATAGTTCATTCAGTTGTTTCGCGACAAACCGTTTCAAAGACCAGTGTCAGCAGTCGGAGTATATTGTAACCGAATTCGAACCCGTGATCACGGTAATATTAATATTATTATTATTATTATCAAACTATTTGTAAGCACTCCAGTATATGCGCTATATAAACCATATTTGTAAAATCAAATTTATAATCTCTGATTCAGAACCACACTTTGAATAAATCAATAATATTGTTGTTTTCAAAATAAGGGTACAAAGTTATTTAAACGATCCTCAATTTCCCGAACCATAGCCGGTGTATGCAGGTAGGTTTGAAACTGCGTCCTATCCTCTTAAAATCGTAATTCATACCACTTGGGACGTAACACTATCAAAGCTTGCAAAGGAGTATCTTTGTGTTATGGCAACATCTGTTCCTTCCGAAAGAGTATTCTCAAAGACTGGCGAAATAATTAGTAAAAAAAAGAAATCGATTAAAAGAAAATATAGTGAATAAAATATTGCTTTTTAATGTGTACAAAATAAATCCTTTATTCTGTCTATTTCGTATATTTTCGTTTTATCTACGTTTTTTTCTTGCCGAAATGTTCCAGTATTTCCACTCGCGGCATTTCTATACTCATGTCAGGTCGGAACTCACAGTCAAATTTAAATCATCGAGATATTTGAAGGAATCATTTGGCAATCGATACATATAGTACAGAAACAGCTTATAGTGATCATGAAAAAATTACTTCTGTGAATTTGATTGCAAAGTGGAAGAACATTGACCCCTTCGACTCGATACTTTCACAGGGTGTATTAAAGAAAGTTTGTTGTGCATTGTAGGTATTAACGAAAGAACCCTCCCCCACCCTAAAGAACAAATTCGGTCATTCAAAATAGGCAGAATTTTTCATCAAAATAGGCAGTTTTTTGCAAATATCTCGGAAAATAAAGATACCGCAGTACTGTGCGGACTAATGGCCTGTTTTTGGGCACTTCTCGTAATTTGGTTATTAATGTGTATATATATATAAGGCGCTAAAACTCAAGGAATGTAAAGAATATATTTCGCAGAAGTTATAAGGGAATAGCAATCCCTAAGACCCGTATCCTATAAATTCCAAATTCAAGAAAACAAAATCTATTCAAATTAAAACATTGATAAAGAAATAATGAGGAAATACCTGCAAAATTACTTCTTAACCGTTGAAAAGGAAACATGAGACCCTGGGGTGACCGAGGAACCAGTGCGTGAGGTAAAGAGCGAACCAGCATTGCATCCGTTGGCCAACCTCACCCATTTGAAAACACTGGAAATAAATAATAACATGTATCACTCAATGAACACATATATAGAAACAACTTATAGTGATCATGAATAAATAACTTCTGTGAATTTGATTGCAAAATGGGAGAACATCGACTCGATAATTTCATAGGGTGGATAATAAAAATCTCCTTGTACATTTTAACCAAAGAACCCTCCCGCGCCCTAAAGAACAAATTCGGTCATTCAAAATAGGCAGAAGTTTACATCAAAATGGACAGTTTTTGCAAATATCTCGGAAAATAAAGAGACCGCCGTACTGTGCGGACAAGTGGCCTGTTTTCGGGAAAACTTATCAAAATGTATACTCCAAACCTAATCGCCATAATACGTACTTACAACACACGGCACTGACACGAATGGCTGCTCTGAAGTGAATACTGGCCGACGCTCGCGAGCGAATGTTCGATGGCATTCCTTCGACCGCCTTCGGAACCGATCTTCGCTTCTTTCTCTGCAGCTTCCCGTGGACCGTCGCCGCACCGCCGCGTATACAATGTATGTTGGCGGTTCGTCGGCGTGCGCGTCGCTGCGCGATGCCCAGGCTGCCACATGTCCATTTTCATCTGTCTTTTTCGGCGGTTTATTTGACTTCGAATAATTTCCGGAGGCGCGTTCGAATGCTGTAACGAGGACAGAGCAGTCAAAGACTGGCGCGCGCGTTGCAATGTATGTGGTTGTATCGCCCAATGACAAAGCAAGGATCAAATAAAACTATAGTCTATATATAGACACTTATGAATCGTAGTTCTTTTTAGACCTCTGAAATTTTGAATCATTTCATTTTTGGTTTAATTTAGCTTTACACATGAATTTATTGACTCTGTTGTAAACATTTATTTCATAATAAAAAAAGAGAGACCGAGGTGTGTGCATGAATAATAGTGGTAAAGTATTTTTAAGTTATAACATATGTAGGCAATACCATACCACAGACGAGGTATAGGAGTAGACCAATCACCCAATGTATTATTCTGTCTCACGCTCGGGGGGCTCTAGAGCCCCCGTACTATTCCGTGTCACATCCTACCGTATCATCCAGAACTAATATTGTGGAACCGATATTCTACAATGGCGCTGTTGCTGATATAATTTTAAATCTCATGTCGAGGATTCATATGATGAATGAAACAAAAGAATGTTGTTTCCTCTTAATTCCATTACGGCTGACACGCGAGTACATCGAAGGAGACGTAATGTAATAATAATAATAACATAACGTCTCCGGCTGAGAATATTTTGGTCCCGGATCGAATCCCGCATGGAACGATTTTTTTTTCGTTAAACACTTTTTTCTTGTTCATTCTACTACATCAGTCGTCTTCCCTGTGCAATTACAACTACAACAGTGTAATAACACAATTATAAGAAATTAAATTAGTTCAATATTAGCCAAAAGTAAGAATGTAGTTTAAATTTAATTAAATAAAATACGACGTTGATATCATTAATTTCATTTGACTATTTAATAGCTACTTATTCAATGTACTTCTGATATTGCTTTTCATTCGCAGCATATATATTCTAATAAATTTAATTATTTGGGATTGATAAAAGATTGAACAACAATATTTATAATAACTAGTTTTGAACATTTTTTAAGGGTAATTAAATTTAAAAAACAAAAAGAATGATTTAAAAATACAAAATATATTTCAGTATATACCATTAAACCCGATTCTTTTTAATTTTTTCAGTTTAAATTTTACTTTGGTATTGTTCCGTCACAAGACAAAACAAATATTTCAATATAGCCAAACATCTGGGTGGCAGACTTCGGCCTACCTCCAGTTTATCATGTTTGTAATGCACTAGCATTTATGGTAGCGGCCCGGGACAAAATTTACAACACTTTACCGGGCGCAGGTTTATAACGCCTTTCCGGACCCATCGAGTGAGGGTACCCCGCGTCCACCTCGGCACAAGGTTACCCTCCCTTTGGCAATGGTAGGCGCCAACGAAGATCAATGACAATGATTGACCAATCACGAACAAATTAGAAGACAGAGATTCTTGGACCCCACCCACACCGAGATTAGCTGCAAGGAGAGAAGAGACGACAAGACCAGTCAACCAATTAGCCTCAAATAAACAAGTATTCCTCCGAGCAACCGTAGAGTCGTAGTCCACCAGAGCAGCAGCGGTCGTAGTATCCGCGTATTTCTTTTTATTTCTTCGGTTCTGTTAACGTCAGAGTCGATAGTGCAAACCGACACGGACAAGAGTGTCCCTTGCACTAGCTGCACCATTCAAAAGGTGCGCGACTAAACAGGTATCTTTTTTAGTTCAAAAGTTATAGCAAAATGTGCAACCGGGAATCGAATGCATAGCGCATTCCAGACAGAGTTGGGCACTATTTAGATAACAAATTATTTAAATAAGGATTCGAATCAAAGATATTTTATCTTTATTCGTTATTCGAAAGTTCGAATAAAAAAAGTATCTCTGTCGAATAAATAATTTTATTAGACGAGAATTTATCGGACGAATAGAGAGAATTTTTTTTATTCGAAGCGGATTTATTCGAACTTGGAATAAATTTTCATCTTTTATCTGTATCTTTTATTCAAAGGCTTCGGATAAATCTTCGAATAACTTTTGCCAGCTCGAATAAGCGGCGACGAGGTCCGACGAACGCCGATCTTCAAAGACCCAGCGACTGACAAACGGTATACAATGTAAGCAGATGGAGAATCGCGCACGAATGAAAGTTCAAACTTTTAGATTTTTCAATATACCCCCATAAAATTGCGGCGAGTGAATTGAGGGGCTTTTCCTGGTGAAAATGAGTCCAAACTCGAGTGTAATCGAACAATTTTATTGATACGTAATGTTAGGTTAAAAATTAAAATCTTGTTGAAGATAATCCAAATGATGTCGTGTTTGGACTCATTTTCATCTGGATAAGCTCTACAACTTATTCGTATTAAAAATACTATTCGCATTAACACTATTCCTACCGAAACTTCGCGTATACCTATTTCTACCGCGACCGATCAAATGACCGGTCTGTAGCACAACTTATATTTTTTAATATAGAATGAAGATAATAGCCAATTTGACAGTATAAAAATATAGTTTCTTTTATTTAGGAGTATATAATGTATATTTTATTCGTTTTCACCGCATAATATTTCGTTTACTATACCCTGTTGGGCCTGATGTTCCCCTAAACATATTATGAATAGGTGCTCTTCCAGGATTAGACCCTTCTTTTACTTCTTGCCAAACAGTTCCGTCTATAGCAGTTTCGATTACCTCTTCCTCATTCTCGCTATCGGAAGTAACTAAAAATCTCCTTCTCTTTCGTCCTCTACGTACGTTCGAAACATTCCCTTCGTCCTCATCGGTGTTCGAGTCGTTCTCAAATAGATCATAATTTTCCGTATTGTCATTTTCAATATCAAAAATTTCGAACGTCTTTACATTTTGGGAATGAATATTCAAGGGATAAAATAAAAACTAAAATATAAAAATGTAAATCAAGATGGATAAAAAAATGAACAAAAGATAAAATGTGAAACTTGCTACGAAGTATTGTTGGTTTGTTCACTTTTTTGAAAATGACACTTATAACGCGTAATACAATAGAAAATAAAAGTAGAATAATAATAGAATAAAAATACAAAATAGTAAAAGACTGCCGAATATGCTCCTTGTAACTTTCACGTTTTGAGGTCGTGGTAGGTAAGACAGACTACAAATTTTTCTCAGAAAATAAACAATAAAAAAAGAAGTAAATATTGAAAAATGTATTATACGCATATTGTAGGAAAAGTCGTGAAGTTTAAAGGCGATTCAACTACGTTGTATATAGGAAATTCTAATAGAAATTTTAAAAACGGTCATTTGACCGGTCGCGGTAGGAGTTTGGACTCATTTTCTTCAGGACAAGCCCCTCACAATTCACTCGTCACAATTTTATGAAGGTATATTGAAAAATCTAAAATTTGAACTTTCATTCGATGCGGGTTTCGATGGCGGACGAAAAGATTCTCAGCCGGAGACGTTTTACGGCCTGCACCAACCGAAACTGTTGAGAGTCAGAGTTATATATTGAAATGTAACGCAAATAAAATATTTTATACTGCAGTTTTAAGTTTCTACACTGTTTTCCTCAATATAAAAATGTTCAATATTACATAATACACCTACAAAACGATCAGGAGGCATCGAAACAATTGATTTTTTTTTTAACGACGATGCAATTTATAAAAAAATTCCGAAAAAAATAAGAAAAATTGTTTCAGTATTATCTAACTACTGAATTTTTATAAAACTGGTATCTCGGAAACTTCAATTCGAAATGTGCACTTTCTTCAAATGATTGGACAATTCAATTATCCAATTTTCTTAAACATGTTTGTATAATCTGGAAAATCTTTAAAAATTACACATTAATAATCACGATGAGACACAAATAACATAATAACATAAACGTGGTCAACTGAAAACTTCGATATAAAATCGGCAATTTTATGGTATAAGAGTAGACCAATCACCATATGCGGTTTCGTGTCTCACATGTAAACAACTGGTTTTCTTACGCCCTCTACGCTGACGAACGATAAATGTTGGAACTAGATCATAAAAAATTATCAAATGTGGTCAAATACAAATGATTGACGAGTTATGTACATATCTGATGTTATGATCAGAGTTATGACTATATGTTCAAATTATATTTTTTAATTTGATGTCATTATGTTATATATCTACAATTATCTTTATCAATACAATATTAATAAATATAGATACCATGTTTCCAAATTATAGAAATACAATTTTCATAAATCTTGAACGTAAATAACATTTCTCCATACGTATAATTATTCGCATTTCTACAATTTTTTAACACTATTAATACGCATTCATTTTGAATATCTTTTGTAACTGAACTTGAAAAAGAAATTAAATTGAAATTTACTATATATTTCCATGTATATTTCATTTAAACAACATAAATTTTAGCTTTAAAGAATCATGTAAAATATCAATTAATATTAATTGTGAAATTCGAAAGAGTTAAGAATTAATTAATCAATAATTATGTAGTTGATCGTTTTTTGCGAGATGTCAATCTATTTCACTATTCACTCAGAACGTAGTTATATTATTTTTTTGCACGTTTCTAATGAGAAAATAAACGACGAACGCAACGTACGACACGTACAAACACTACCGCATTCATCGAGCTCGATCACACTTGTTCAGTCGTGATGCCAGAATCGCGTTGTTATGCGAGACTACCAGACTTATCTATTCTCTATAGATAAGTCAGACAAATAGATGAGTCAGAACTCACGGGCTTAAGCATTTCCACAATGAAATGTGAATATAACTCGTATTTTTATAATCTTTTGTAATGATTGGCACCCAAAAAGACAAAAAAAATGTATTTAATTAAGCATAGTAAGCAAAGACATACTTGAGTGGTACCAACGTCGACTACGCATAGCGACGGCCCTGGCGAGTCGCGAAAAGGCTACAATGGCCGTCTGGCGCGAACGCGTCGCGCACACGCTGTCAATTAACATTTTCTGATCCTTCTCGTACATTAAGGGAACCAAATACTTTTCGTGAATGGTTTCTTTACCAGAAATGTCTGTAGAATGCATTCCTGTATAGTAAATTCCTGCTAGATAAAGGATTTTTCACATAAATACAAAAATAGAGCGTACAAAGTACCCGCGTCGGCACATTTTCAAACTTTAACAACCATTTACAACTATTAGGAAGTACATAAAAATATAATTGACTATATGAATATGTAGAGGAGAGTCCCCTCTATCTCTTGACTCAAATTTGAACTTTCTCGCGTGTTTAGTTTTTGCGTAACACGTCGTTTCGTATCAAAATCGGGCATTTTTACAAAAACCAAAATTTTTCGAAAACGTTGCGTGATGGAGCAATTCTACTTTCAGATTCGGTTTTAGGATGACAAAGTGTATAAGAATCACCCAACAGGTATTGCAAAAGTCGAAAAAAGTTTAATTTTGTTGGACAGTGTTATCGGGGAGGTCGTGTTCCACACTGTGGGAGGTTCCGTCAGCCAGGCGGGTCCGCTCCACCAGAGTGGGTGGTGTGTCAGTTGGCTCGCGGGGATGCCTCGCGATGCGCAGTCTGCTGGGTTGTCCTTGGTGCTAACGTGGTGTAGGCAGACGTCCGGCACGGTCGTCTGGACTTCAGACACCCGGTTGGCGACGTAGGTGCGCCATCGCGTCGGTTCGCCGTGCAGCCAGGCCAGGGTGACCGTGGAATCGGACCAGAGATGGCTCGTGTCAATCGGTACCCGCAGCTCCCTGCGTAGGTGCGCCAGTAACCGTGCCCCCAGGACCGCGGCGCACAGCTCCAATCGCGGGAGCGACACACTTTGTAGCGGGGCTGTCTTCGTCTTCGCCGCGATCAGGGTGACCCGTGTCCCCGGCGGGCCGCTGGTTCGGATGTATGCTGCTGCGGCGTAGGCCTTTTCAGAGGCATCCACGAAGACGTGCAGCTGCTGTGTTGTCGTCGGCGTCTTTTTTTTTTTTATTTTTTTATCGTGAGGAAATGTTTTATACATACCCCGACTCCCTGGGGGAAGCCGGGGTTATGTGGGATTCTCTCCGGGGGGCGGAGCCCCCGGAGACTACCCACTAAAACCTCACGCCCACCTAAGCTACACGGGAGGTGCCTGGATCACGCGAGTACTCAACAGGACACCTCCCAGCTATCATCATGCCCCGGGGGAGGGGTTAACCTCCCCCACTGCCTACGCTATAAGACCCCGGGCGGAGGGACCCGCCCGGTGTCCCCATCCCTGGAGCCTTCGGATTGGGCTTCCCGAGCCCCAGCTCGGTCCACCCACAGCTCCCGGTGTCCTCGTGTCCCGCTCGGGGCCGGTGTCCCGAAGGAACCAGCCCCGGCCGAGACAAGAAGACGCCGCCACGGGAAGGAAGGGCCGTCGGAGGCGCGATCCGGCACGCCCCGACCCTTCCTTTCCCCAAACCCCCCACGTATCCCCCTCCCCAATCGGGGAGGGACGGACCGACACCCCCCTACACCGGGAAACTAACCCGGGGGGTGTCGGCCTATCACGGGGGGAGCTATGCTCCCCCCCGGGGGCCCGGGTCAGCTCACACCCCGGGCCCCCGAGTTCACCGCCCCCAGTTTGTCGTCGGCGTCTCGGTCCCGAGCCATCGGGGAAGACGTATTTGGTTGAGGTCAGCTGCGTCAGCGGTGAGCCTCTTCCAGGTATCTGCGGCGGCGGGTGGGAGCTGCTCGTCCCAGTCGAGTCGCTCCTGCCACAGCTGCTGGAGGAATATCTTTCCTCGGATAATGAACGGTGACAGCCATCCGAGTGGGTCGAACAGTTTAGCCACCTGCGACAGGACGTAGCGCTTCGTCACGGTCGAAGGTGGAGGAGTTGGGGGACCTTGGAAGGAGAAGGTCAGGGTGTCGTTGTGTGGATGCCACTTTAGTCCCAGAGCGCTGCATCCCAGCTCTGGGTGCCACGGCAAGGTGGATGAAGTGGCGAGGTACTCGTCCGGCAGGTGGTTCGTCAGTGTGTCGCTGTTCGAGCTCCACTTCTTCAAGGTGAAGCCGCCCGCCCTACAGATTCCGATCAGTTCGGTCTGAGTTTTTACGGCTTCCTCCTCGCTGCTGTCGCCTGAGAGGATGTCATCCACGTAGGTGGCTTCCCGGAGTGTGGTGGCGCCTCTCGGGAACTGGTCTTCCTCGTCGTCCGCGAGCTGCAGTAGAGTGCGGATGGCCAGGAAGGGGGCGCATGTGAGCCCGTAGGTGACGGTGGTGAGGTGGTACACCAGGATTTTGTCTTCTGGGTTGTCCCGCCAGAGGATCCGCTGGAAATCTCGGTCGTCCGGATGTATCTGGATTTGCCGGTACATCTTTTCGACGTCGGCGAGAAAGGCGATTTTGTGGCGCCTCCACCTCAGCAGTACGTCCATCAAGTTTCGCTGCAGTTTGGGTCCGGCTGACAAGTGGTGGTTCAGCGATTGGCCGGTTGAAGACGGTCGGGATCCGTTGAACACCACCCGCAGTTTGGCGGAGGCGCCAGTGCCCTTCAGTACCCCGTGATGAGGGAGGTAGAAATGCGGTGTTCTGACGCACTCCTCGTCCCTGGGGACTTCCTGCATGTGGCCCAGTTGCCGGTATTCCCGCATGAAGTCGTGGTAAGCGGCACCGAGGGCAGGATTGTCCCGGAGGCGCCGCTCGGTCGACAGTAGGATGCGCCGGGCGACGCTGTGGCTTTCTCCTAGGCTGGGGGATGCGTCCTTGAAGCAGAGCCGTACCACGTACCGCCCGTCCGCCTGTCTGTAGTGGGTCCGACGGAAGGTCTCTTCGCGCTGCTACCTCCTCTTGCTCCCAGAATCGTCTTACGAGAGACGTTAGGTCGTCGATGGTGCAGGTGTGGGTGGATACGTCTCGGGTTGGCGATCGTCGTCTCGCCGTCGGTCCTGATAGAATCCACCCGAAGATCGTCTCCTGGGCGATTGGCGCGTATCGCCCGCCGTGGCGGATGCCCTCCAGCACAATCTGCGGGTATACGTCCGCCCCTAGCAGCAGTTCGATCGGCGTGGTCGAGGTTGTCCTGGGGTCGGCGAGCGGCAGGCCGGAGGTGTGAGGCCAGTGAGGCGTCTGGGCGGCACAGGAGGGCTGGTAGGCTGTCAGCCGAGATAGTACCAGCGCCTCCACCTTACACGACTGGCTGCAGACGGGCGCGGTCGACGTCAGGGTCAGGTTGACTCTTCCTCGCGTGGCCGCCGTGACCTTGCCTCCGGCGCCGAGGACCAGTTGGGAGCTTGACGTGCGGGGAAGTCGCATTCGTTGGACCAGGGACTCGCTGATCAGCGACACCTCCGAGCAGGGGTCGATCATAGCTCGAGCGGTGACCTTCCGATTTCCTGCAGATGCGGTGACGAGGGCGGTGGCGAGTAGAACGGAGACTGTCCCCGTGGTCAGTTCGTGCCGCTTGGTGGTGTGCAGTGTCGCGACTGACGTCGTGGTTGGTTCGTTGGCCGCCTCGTGAAGCATCGTGTGATGCATCTGGGCGCATCGCTGACATCTCTTAGCGGATGGGCAGGCCGTAGTATTGTGTGGACCGAGGCAGTTCCTGCACCAGCGGCGACTTGTCACCATCTGCAGCCGAGCAGCAGGGGTCAGCGATCGGAAGGCGCTGCAGAAACAGAGAATGTGATTCCCCTGACACAGGTTGCATCGCGACCGGGATGCTGCTTCGGTGGCGGTGTGTAGCGCCTTGACCCTCGACGGTGGTGGCGTCGCGGGCATGGGAGCGCGCGTCCCTTGACGGAACTCGAACGCCTCGAGTGTCCGGGGTTCCCGGTAACGCCTGCAATGATTTTGAACAGTCTGTGTCGATGGTTGGGTTCGTCACCACCGGGTGACGACTTCTACTACATAGCCCGCGCGGATCATCCACCATCCATCGGTTGATAACTCAAAGTACTCTTCAACGCACTCTGTGCACTCGTGCGCTGGTCGGATCGCTCCCAGTTGGAGGCCGCAGTCTCGGCATTTTGCCCATGGTCCCGCGACGTCCCGGCGGCACAAAACGTGCCAGCCACCCTGTTCGTAATACCGCCGCTCCACGTGCGTCAGACGATTGTAGCACGCCTGGCACAGTCGATGGTGGTGGTACACGTGTGAGGGTGGCTGGAGCGACACCACCACGCATTGCAGGTCCAGGAGGCTCCTGTATGCGTCGGGGTAGTCCGTGGGCACTACCCCGTCTATGGGTCCGTAATATTCCTCCAGCTCTTCCTTCTCCGGGAGGTAGCTTGGTCTTGGAATTGGCATTGTTGATGTGTATCTAAGGGATCGTATTTCGCAACGTGTGAGCTTAGGTCTTGGTTGATTAGGTCTGTCTGTCGTGGTCTGTTTTGTCTCTTATTGTCGTGTCGTGGCGTCAGTCGGGTCTTCGGTGTGCTAATATTAACTTATTTATGTGGACTGTGCGAGGGTTTCCCTTGACTAGGATTTTTATATTCTGATTGGGCAGTATTTCTATAACCTTGTGGGGCCCGGTATACTGGTCGCTGAATTTGCCCTTGACTGGTTCTTTCAGTAAGTACACGAGGTCCGTTACTTTGAAGTTTTGCGGGTTGATTTTCTGGTCGTAGTACTGTTTTGATTTTGCCTTGGCGGCGTTCTGGTTTTTAGCTGCTGACAGTTGTAGTTCCTTGATGGTCATATGTAGATCTCGAAGGTAATCCGCATAAGTAGGTTCTAGGTTTTCCTTTATTGGGTCACTGCTGGTTGGTTCGCGGGCAATTTTTCCGTAGACCAATTCGTGTGGTGAAAATTTAGTCCCTTCATGTACTGATGTGTTGTACGAGAACATGGCCAAGTCTAGCCAGTCATCCCAATTGTTGGCATGATTTACGTACTGTTTTAAGTATTCCATCAGTACATGGTGTGACCTTTCGATTGAGCCATTGCTTTGTGGGTGGTAAGCTGTGGTCTTGTAGTGTTTGATTCTAAAGTTCTTTGCCACCTGTTTCATTAAATTGGAGGCGAAGTTGGTTCCTAGGTCCGTTAGAATTGCTTTAGGGGCACCAAATCGACAGATAAGATTTTTTATGAAGGCATCCGCGATGTCTGCAGTTGTGGTTCGTTCCAAAGCCACCGCTACAGAGTATTTTGTCAGTAGGTCTTGCATGGTTAGGATATATTTGTGTCCTTTCCTCGTTTCTGGTAGGGGCCCTACGATGTCCAGGCTGACTTTATCGGAGGCTTCTCCTGGAGTGTCTGTTAACACCATCGGCTGTTTCGTCTTAATTCTTGTCAATTTTCTTAGTTGACATTCGTTACATGTGCGGATGAAATTTTGTATGTCCTTCTTCATTCCTTCCCAGTAGTGTAACTGCCGAATTCGGTGGTAGGTCTTTGTTACGCCCTTGTGTCCACCGGCGGCAGACATATGCTTTTCTCTAATTAGGTTTAGTCTGTCGCTTTCAGGTGGTGTGGTTATTTGGCCTGTGCATATGGTTATCGTTATTGTTTTATTCCGGAATGTTTCTTTCAGCTTGTTTATGATGTACTTCCAGGGTACGTCTTCAATGTTATTAGTCCTTCTTATGCTGAAGGAATTTAAATTCAGTTCTTCAACTACGTCTAATAGTGAGGCGATGCAGTTGGCGATGTTCTCGGGTTCGATAGGGCTGTGTTTGTTCTGTTTGACAGGTAGGGCTATTGTATAGAATCTGTCCCATTGTTGTAGTCTAGCTCGCTCGAAGGTTAGATCAATGAAGGTGTTCAAGAGGTTGGCTTCCTTTAATTCTTCTGCTCCTTTGTCGATAGGGTTACCGTTCATGTCGATGAATATTATTCTGTGTGTTTTGGCCATATATAGTGGTTCGTGGGTTTCTCTGATTCGCAAGGCTCTGTGTGGTTGTTGTATGTGGTGCTGTGTGGGCGGTTCCACTTGGATGTCTACCAAGTCAGGGCTGTCGGCCGAATAATTAGTTCCTTGGTTAGGTCTTGATTCTGTGTCTTGGTTGTCAGGCGGAGTTGACGAACGGTGTTCTATCTCTGTTCGTTCCTGCGGTCCACATTTCCTTTTCCTTCGTGTTATATCTGGTAGGGGTGAATCTTCCGAGGTGGTAGTTGAGATTTTCCTTTTTTGGGTGCGTACCGGTTCGTCTAGTTTTACTCGTTTGTTTATCCTGTCCAGTTCCGATTCTAATGAGTCTTCTGACGAGGTTGATAAAATTCTTCTTCTGACTGGTTTTCTGATCCAAGACTGCAGGGGTAGGCATGTGTCTGGGGGGTTCCTGGATAGCGCGTCTGCGTTAGCGTTGGCTCTACCTTCCTTATATTGGATATTATAGTCGTACTCTGACAATTTTAATTTCCATTTCCATAATCTGGAAGTTGGATCCTTGATAGAATGTAGCCACACTAAAGGTTTATGGTCTGTAACGATATTAAAGGTACGGCCGTATAGGTATGGCCGAAAGTGGGATATGCAGTAGACAATTGCTAAGCATTCCTTTTCTATGGTGGAGTACTTTTGCTCGGCTGCATTCAGCAGGCGAGAGGCGTATGCCACGGGGAGGTCTTTTCCAATTGGTCCTTGGCTAAGTACTCCTCCGATAGCGTATCCAGACGCGTCAGTGGTGAGGTTGAATGTTTTTGAGAAGTCTGGAAATTGCAGTATGGGTTTGGTCGTAAGTGCATCCCTTAGGATTTGAAATGATTTCTCCTGAGTATCTTCCCATCTAAAGGTGATATCCTTCTTTAATAAGTCTGTGAGGGGTTTTGCGGTTGCTGAGAAGTTTGGTATAAATTTTCGATAATATCCGGCCAATCCTAGGAATTGTTTGATGTGTTTCGCATTTTTGGGTTTAGGAAATTTTTTTACTGCTTCGATTTTCTTTGGGTCTGGTTTTAGCCCATCCTCGCTGATTATGTGCCCTAAGTAGGTTACCTCATGACGCAAAAATTCGCATTTGTCCGGCTGTAGTTTTAATTTTGCGGAACGTAATCGATCCATTAGTTTGTTGAATTTTATTTCGTGTTCTTGCAAGGAGCTTGAGTATATCACTATATCATCAAGATATACAAACAATTCTGATCCTTGCAGTCCTGCCAGTACGCTGTTCATCAAGCGCTGAAATGTGGCTGGGGCGTTCTTTAGGCCAAAAGGCATCCTCTTGAATTGGAAGTGTCCATAAGGGGTTGAGAATGCCGTTTTATGGGCGTCCTCGGGTGCCATTTTGATTTGGTGGAATCCAGAGGCCAGATCGAACGTGGAAAAGTATTTAGCGCTTCCAAGTTGATCTAGAATTTCCGTTATGTTGGGCAAAGTAATCGACGTTTGCTTGATTCTTTTGTAGAAAGTCGGATCCTAGGAGTCCGCTTTGGTCTATCAATATTCGGTTGCTAACAACATGGAATATTACTTGATGGCCCGCTATCCTGATTGATGCCGTCCCTAGGGTGGCCAGGACCTCAGCCGAGATTCCTCGAATATTAATCGCATTACTTGTGTCGATTTTCGTAGATACTGGGACCATTGATTCTTTTATAAGATTTATTTCTGAACCTGAGTCGATTAAAAGTGAAATTATTCCTTGAAGATCAGGAGAGGTAATCATTACAGTTGGTGTATATTTAGCAGAATCTAATCGAACAGTGATAGCCCTTCTAGGTCGATCTCTTCCTGGTCTGTTTTCGATTCCTTGATTTTTGTTGTCCTGATGTGATCCGTCTTCGGGGATTCTTCCCGTTGGGGTAGGTTGGATTCTATCGAGGCAGGTGGAGTTTTTGGTGAGGGAGCAGAACTTATTTTCATTGCCGATCGGCGCTCTGTAAAATTTGCTCCCTTGGGTGCGCCACTGGTCCCTGGGGAGTACTTCTCGTTTCCCGACTTTTGTTGGGAATAGGGCACTATCTCACCTGATTCCACCTTTGCTTTGAATTTATAGCAGTCTTTGATTACACGTCCGACCTTTTTACAGTAGTTACAAGTGACAGGTGGGTTAGCTCCTCTAGCTCGATTATCAGTTCCTGTTTGATTGTTAGGTCTCAAATGACTGTTTAAATTTCCATTGTTATTGTTACGATACGATGAAGGATCGGAGCGCCAGCGCGGACCGGTGTAGCTACTTTGTCTCGGGGAGACTTGATATCTGTTCGAAGAAAATTGATATCTCTGCTGAGGCTGAGTCGCTCCTCTGTGGAACGCTCTGACTCGTTCTTCTTCCTGCTGGATTTGTTTCATGATCTTTATTGCATTGGCGTATCCTTCTTCTAGATTTGTAAAACCTTCTAATTGCAATCTTATTTCGACTTCTGACGGTAATCCTTTTAAAAAGGCTTCTGTGACATCAGATTCTATGTTCTGTTGTAATATTTCCGAAAGTTCTCCGTGTACGCTGCGTTCTCCATCCATAATCGCAAGTCGTAGGTCTTTTACGCGACTTATATAGTCCAAAATGCTTTCATGGGGGTTTTTAAATATATTTCCTAATTCGCCCTTGTATTGGTTAACCGTTTTTTGCGGTCCGAACATAAGTTTTAATTTTGTGCCGAATTCTTCTATAGTGTTTAGATTTGAGTCTTCGATGGCTATAAACGCATGTCCTCTGAGTTTATTAGTTAATAATTTAACCAAATATGGTTCTTTGTTTGATGGAAGCGTGGCTTTAGCTCTTTCACATGCTTTTAAAAATTGAAATACAAAGGGTTTATAACCGTCGAACACGGGTACTGTCTCTAGTGCATCTTTAATTTGTATTGGGTTTTCTAGTTGTTCTGTCAGTGTATGTGTCAGTTTTTCTGGAGTTATTCGTTCAGGTTTTGTCAGTGTCGGTTGTGGTCGGTTAATTATTGAATTCAGTGCATCTTGCATATGCGCTATTTGTTGGTTTAATTCTCTGAATTTAGTGCCAAGTTCAGATATGAAATCATTACTTTCTTGAGACCTTTTTATTTGTTCTAAGGCCCTTTTTAATAATTCTGATTCAGAACCTTTGCTTTCTATTCCGCTACTACCCGGAGTTGCCATTTTGATTTAATTAAAGAGAGAGAGAGAAGGTAGTAGTTAAACTGTATTTTCCAATCCTCAATTCTGCGCTCTATCCCACCGCTGCCACCAAAAATTTCTAGTTGTTACGTCCCAGGTAGGACGGATTATGATTTTTATGAGATAGGACGCAGTTTTGAACCTACCTGCATTCACCGACTACGGTTCGGGAAATTGAGGATTGTTTAAATAACTTGTATTCTTATTTTCCAAAACAAACAAAATTATTGATTTATTCAAAATTAGGTGCTGAATCAGAAGGTTTAAACACGATTTGACAAATAGAGATTATGTGTAGTTAACGCATAAACTAGATAGCTTACAAATATTTCGTTCAATAATAATAATGTTAATTTACCGAGTTGTTGGTTTCGGAAGTGCGCTCGCAAGTTGAACTCGCCGGGTTATGTAGAAGTCGCTGGTTTTCCGAATCGCTCGTTAGTCGGAAACGCTGGGCCTTGGTTAGTTGTGTTGGAGTTTGTTGGTAAATTCAGCGTATCCTTTGGTGGAACAAATAAAATATATATATATTTGTGAATATAACAATCACACGTTACGCAATACTTAAGGTTATCAGCATATGTCACGCAGACTATATTTCGTCGACTGTTCGTTCGCGACTGCCGTCTCGCTCACAAAAGGTTTTTCGCGTTACCCTGATCGCTCGCCCTAGCGTACCAGGACGCATCTCCTTGCGTCACACGGTATGCCCGCGAGTTTGAACTCACGCGGACTACAAGTTGCAGGTATCGGGATCGCCGGGTTTCGTATTCCTTCGCCAAGTTGGGCACTACACTACTTCGTGGAACTTTTAAAAACCGAAAACTGAACTGACGTAAATTTTTAACGAGAGAACACTACTACTATTTATAACTGAATGATTATTAATAACGGTACGACGTAGCGAATTGATCTGAACAAAATTCTATAACGGACTGATCCGGTCAAAACTTTATGACGGAATGAATGAATTTTGAAGTATTGGTTCCCTTTTATAGGATGGACAGTCCATTGTTTCAATAGGATATTGATTTGATCTTTTATCTAATGCGCGTCATTCTTACCATGGGATTAGTGTGCCTTCTTGGAACTTGGTGCAACTAGACACACTTTCTGTTTATTTTTCGGGGTGACATCGATCTTTGCTGCGAATTGTTTCGCCTATCCTAATCCTATTTATTTCCTTCTCCTTGCGTGACATTATTGGGTTTCAACAATAGTTCATAATAATTCTTTGTCTCAAGTTTTATTCGTTTGATTCTTAAGCGGTCGAATCACCGGACATGACACCGTCTTACTTCCTAGAATCTTAAGGCTTATCTTAATCTTATTTATTCTTCTCTCCTCGCGTGGCATAATTTTTATTTGAAATTTTATTTGTCTTATTCATGAGCGATCGAACCACCGGACGTGACATTGCAAAACACATTGGCGGAAAGAGACTACATTTCGGTCAAAGAGGATCGTACTTCGCAAGATGTGCCGCTGCCGTGGTACAATATAATACAGGCGAAGCATTGTCTCGCTTATGCAAAGCTATGGGAAAAGAGTCGCCACAAGCTTTGAAAAATATGGAAGAACAACGCAAAAAGAAAGTCTCGGAAAATGCCGAAAAGAAGAGGACCACGAAGAGCACGAAGAAGCAGTTCCGCGCAGTCCAAGATTCGGATTATGGACCAAACGCGCAGAAAGAAGACATGGACAAATGCATGTTTGATCTGCAGACAGAAAAGCATATGGAAATGCTAAACAATTGGCAGAAGGACCGAGAAAACATCGAGCAGGATACCATTGAACAGAGCGCAAACACAAATTGGATGACGTACAGGTCGAAGCTTCTGACTGCGTCCCACTACCGCGCCGTGTGCCACCGGAAAAAAACCACGTTGTGTTCGAAGCTGGTGAAGACGTTGCTGTACCCACGCCTGCTAACTGTTCCCGCTCTACAGTATGGAAGGGAGAATGAATATGTTGCTCGTGAAGAATTAGCGAGAAAAGAAAACATACAAATTCGACGATGTGGCCTTTTCATCGATCCATCGATTCCCTATTTGGGAGCATCGCCAGACGGTGTGATAGATAACGACGGTATTGTGGAAATAAAATGCCCACAAACCGCAGAGAATTTAACGCCAGAAGAGGCAATAAGCACAGTGCCAGCTGTCAAGAAAATATTTCCAGACAGTGCAGGTACTGCATTGAATAAAACCCACGAGTACTTCTACCAAGTACAAGGGCAGCTACACGCAACTGGTAGAAAATACTGCCTGTTTTGCCTGTGAACGAAGAAAGGAATCAAGACGATTAAAGTTGAAAGAGACGACGAATTTTGGCAACGTAACATGGAGCCAAAATTGTCGCGTTTTTATATCGATTGTATGCTGCCGGAAATAGTCGACAGCAGACATACAAGAGGCATGCCCATTCGGGAACCTCAATATATTCTCGAAGCCAGAGAAAGGACAAAGTGTTAGAAGAGTATTACGCCACGTCGAGGTACACCTACTGGTGCAACGCCACTGACTCGATCAGTTGGAAAAAGAAAATTGCTGTCCGACGTCGGGTGCACACTTGCAGATAAGTGTGCAGGACCGCTGATTTATATCAACGATGGAAAAAGGATATTAGTATTGCGCCACGTCGAGATACACCTACTGGTGCAACGCCACTGACTTGATCAGTTGGAAAAAGAAAATTGCTGTCCGACGTCGGGTGCACACTTGCAGATAAGTGTGCAGAATCGCTGATGTGTATCAGCGATTGAATGTAATGAAAAATATTAAAAATATTCCGAAACAACAATGGATGGGGCATCAGCTCCCAATGTAAGTACGGGAATGAAATTTCAGATTTTATATTCTCAAGCAGTATGAATACTAACTAATTTTTGTCAAATTTTGTTTATTTTCATGTATCTCGAACCATGTGGGCTGTTTGTTCGTCGACACGATGATGGACGATACTGGCCAAGAGTTGTCCTACACCATGCAGATTCTAAAGCGCTAATAGACGGAGCATTGCCAATGTAAGTAGATCAACAAAATTTTACTTTTTATATTTCAAGGTGGATTCCAATTTTTTGAACATTATGTTTATTTTCTTTTTCTCTGGCCGACTGTCATCCCCCACTGCGCAGATTTCGAGCCGACAATGGATGGAGCAGCAGCTCACAATGTAAGCAGAGCAATGCAGTTTTACCTTTTATATTATCGAGTAAATTCCAATTTTTTTCGCATTTTGTTTATTTTGTTTTTGTGTCACTTCTAGCAACGAATCATGTGGACTGAAGGAAGAGGACTGTCCTCCAACCTTCCTCACAGCCGCAACAACAACAACAAAGAAAAGGAGCAGCCAAGCGAAGACGACCAAGCTCTATCTCTACGATGTCCACAGCGAGGAGGACGCTCCTTCGCCGCCCATCGACGCCGCCCGGCGAAAGAAAAGCATAATCCCTCCTCTCGCGCCCCAAATATGTGCCCACCCCCCCCCCAACACGCACACTTTGTAAAAAATCCGCATTTCCCATATATTTGCCATTGTATTACGTTCTGCTTATGAATAAATGCAACAGTAAAAATAAAAAAATCGTTATGGTCTCTCTCCCTTCCCCCCCCTCTCTCTCTCCTGAAACAACCCTTCACCTTTCACTGCAGCGAAGTCGTAACAGTAGGACAAGAGGACAGGTTGCCGCTCGTTCGTTCTCAATGAACGCAACAAACATCCCAATTCTACAGGCATTCTGTGCCCCTTAGCTCTTTTATGCGGTGTTATATTGGGAGGGCTAGTTTATGACACCCTCAAGTGTCTACCTGTCGAAAGGCTAAGAAGCTAGAACGCCGAAGGGTGTAACATTGTGCAAGGTCAGGTATACCGGTGAGACAATCCTGATGCAATGTCACCTTTTTTTTTTGTTTTCCATTATTTTTTCATGAAACCTCTCTCAACACATTCGCGGAATGTTTCTGATGAAAATGATACCAAACATGGTATAATGTGCATCATATTTACTATGCATTCGTACATTTGTTCGAAGCGACGATGTTTCAGATTTCAGAGCATGACTGTGTTTGGCACCGAGGCTGCATGCCAGCTCTTTCGTCTTCGGCAGGACACTGTCGGAGAAGGGCTAATTTATGACGCCCCCAAGTGTCTACCTTTCGAAGGGGCCAGAAGCTAGACCGCCGAAGAATGTAACATTATGCGGGGTCAGGTATATCGGTGAAACAATACTAATGCAATGTCCCAATTCTTTTGTTTTTCATAATATATTCATGAAACTTCTCCCAACACATTCGTGTAATTTTCCTGATAAAATTGACACCAAACATGATATAATTTGGATCATATTTACTAGGCAATCGTACATTCGTGCGAAGCAGCGATGTTTCAGACTTTAGAGAATGACTGTGTTTTGCACTGAGGTTACAGGAAAGTTCTTTCGTCTTCGGCGAGACAGTGTCGTGGGAGGGCTAATTTATGACACCCTCCAGTGTCAATGTTATGGAGCGGGCCATCGACGCAAGATACTAATTCGCAACAGGTTGCTTTCAAACCATTAGATATTGAAATCGAATTTTTTACAGAAAATATTTAGAATATATTCATTTTTATCTGGAGATAAAAACTAGAAAAAATCAATTGATAAATATAGTTTGTCCAACTATTTGTTACATTTCGCGAACAATAAAATTTAGGGATTTTTGAGGGATTCAGCATGTTAGGTTGATCTTTTTATCTAGTGCCATTACTGAAAATTCACATCCTTGTATTATCCAACCTTCCAAGATGCTAATTGGCTAAAGCGCTTTTCACTATGAAAAAGTCCCGTCTCTGCAATATTGGGAAATGGTTAGTGGCATCCTAGACCCTTGCGATCGGCGTAGGCACACGTACACGCCGACCAGGCGGTGTGTGAGTGTGCCACGGCACGGCTATTCGAACGTAGCTACGACAGCGCCATCCACGTTGTCGCGCCGCTCATGCTCCTACAGGCATCTCTGGCGGACAACATGCTGCCGAATATTGCTAACCATTTCCCAATGATGCAAAAGTAGGACTGCTGAGGATCTTTCCCGCCTAGATTGAACTTTTATCTAGCTCTTTTCACTATGGAAAAGTCCCGTCTCTGCATTATTGGGAAATATTTACAGGTATCCCGGACCCTTGCGATCGCCGTCGGCACACGTACACGCGGACCAGGCGGTGTGTGAGTGTACCGCGGCGCGGCTATTCGAACGAAGCTGCGACAGCGCCATCCACGCTGTCGTGCCGCGCATGATCCTATGGCCTCTGTTTTACCGATACAGTAACTGCTGACGATGAGAGAGATCGGGAACAGAGTACAGCGCTCGTAGCGAAAAATGCCGGAACTATATTTTGATGAAATATCCAATGTTCCCTCAATGATGCAATGTTTGTGGGATCCCGCAATTATTTGATTAATACGTAAGCATACAACGTGATTGGCGTTGCATTGAGATTCTATATGTTCCCGCTAGGCGGAAAAGGTCCTACAAACTCCATACGAGCTCTAAATCTCTCGATATTTACTATAATGTCACTCGACAACACACGAAATCAGCATGCTGTTGATATTGCAAATTACGGCAAAAAACGCAAAAGTAGGACTTCTGAGGACCTTTGCCGCCTAGATTGAACCTTTATCTAACGCTTTTGACTACAAAACAGTATTATCTTTGCATTATTAAGAAATAAGAGCGGGACTCCCGTACCCTTGCAAACTCGTGTACGGTGTGCGGAACTAGGGAGGGGATGCGCGCCGGGGCCACCGCCTTAAATTCTTGGCTTCGTAAAGATGAATTTTCCTCATCGACTCGTCTGGAATCCCGTCCACAATGTATTGTATCAGCGATTCGGATTCAATCGATCCTTGTACTGCAATTTCCTTCATTTTCAAAAAATATTCGTGCACCGATTCGTCCCGCTGCATTTTTCTGGTGCGCAACTTTTCGTGTAATTCTGCACTGTTTACCCGCGTAGCAAATTCCTCCAGTAACCGACTTTTCAATCGTGCCCACGATGAAAGTCCGTTCTCTCCTTGCACGAACAATGTCGCCAATCCTTTCTGTTAAAGGATTGGTTTGAATAGAAAGAGACGCGTGGAGATGTGTAACAGAAAAAGATTGAATGGATATATTTAGAAAAAGAATTACAGTATTCGGTCTGCTTAAACCATGTCCGCACGGTTCAGTTCCTTTGCTGAGACTGACTGCCTTGGTGTCCTAGCGTTTTGACCAGTCTAGGCTTTTTACCTGCTTGTCATAAAAACCTTGTCCTTGGGTATTTCCCAAGTCCTGCCATCCTGACCATTTGGACATAGCAAAACTTTCCTTTTTGCCAGATGGCGAGTTTTCTTAAAAAGTAAGAATTACTTTAACACCCTCCTTAAAACTCGACATCTTTACAATCAATGTTTTTCAATGTCTTGCTTATTTCTAAGACCTAGTCTATGTCGTAAATACTCAAATCTCGGTTTTGGTAGTGCCTTTGTAAAAAGGTCTGCAAGTTGTTCTTTCGTACTTACATACATTACATCAATTTCACCTGTATCATACAAGTCTCGTATAAAATGGTATTTAACATCGATGTGTTTACTTCGCTGATGAAATATTGGATTTTTGATAAGTTTCAATGCGCTCGTATTGTCTATTTTTAATACATAGTTTGCGTTTTCTATTTTACAATCGTTCAGTAATTTTTTAAGCCAGATTATTTCTTTCGCACCCAAGGCTGCACTGATATACTCAGCTTCTGTAGTTGATTGAGCTACACACTGTTGACGCTTGGTTTGCCATGTAATGGCCGCATCCGCATACTTGCATACTATACCTGACGTCGATTTTCGAGTATCTCTATCGCCCGCATAATCAGCATCACTAAATGCTTCGAGATTACCTTCTCTAGTGTACAATAAGCCCATTTTTATGGTGCCTTTAAGGTAACGCAAAATTCTTTTGACTAATTGCCAATGATGTTCGCTCGGTTTTTCTAGATTTCTCGCTGCTATATTTATGGCAAAACTAATATCGGGTCTACTAGTGGTTTGCAAAAACATCAAACTACCTACTGCTTCTCTGTAAGGAGCTTTACAACAATTATTGTTTATGATTTCGTTCCAGTTTGTCTCTATAGGTGTAGACACAGGATTTGCCTCGGTCAAATTAAATTTTTCTAATATGCTTTCGATATATTTGCTCTGATGAATAAATATCTCTCCACTATTTAGTCTGTAAATTTCGATTCCAAGGAAATGTTTCACTTCTTTTGTACTTGTAATTTTGAATTCATTATGTAAATCACTGAATAATTTGTCAATTAGAGATTCTTCCGTAGCTGCTACAAGACCATCATCTACATATACAGTTAAAAACATTAGTTTGTCGTTTTCTGTATAAATGTAGAAACACGGATCTGCTTTACTCTGTTTAAAATCTAACTCTGTAATATATTTCGTAAAACGTTCTGTCCAACATCTGGGAGATTGTTTCAGACCATATAAACTTTTTATTAATTTACATACCCGATTAGTACTGTCAGTAAAGCCTTCAGGTTGTTTCATGTAGATACTCTCTTTTAGTTTACCGTACAAAAATGCAGTTTTTATGTCGAACTGCCCAAGAGACATATTATTTCGCGCAGCAATGCTCAGCATTAATCGAATTGTATCAAAGCGTATAACAGGACTAAAAGTTTCTGTATAATCTATACCCTCCTTCTGTGAATATCCTTTTACAACAAGACGCGCTTTGTAACGTTCCGAATTATCCGAGTTAATCTTTTTAGTAAAAACCCATCTACTGTTTATAACCCTTTGCTTTTCGGGTTTCTCTACTAGTTCCCATGTTCTATTTTCTTGTAATGAATTCATTTCGTCTATCATAGCTTCTTTCCAGAAATTTTTCTTTTGAGAGTTTATGGCTTCTTTAAAATCAGTTGGTATTTTATCTGCTAAATATGTGAGTGGACACCCATAATAATCAGGTCGTCTAATTGTTCGTCTATTACGCAATTGTCTTTCATCCTCATTAATTACAGTTGGCTGTTGTACCAACTCATCTTCACTCTCTACATCCATAAATTCATCATCATCACTCTGTTCGCTAACACTCGCTTCCCTTTCAGTAACATTTATCGGCACATTCGTAACTTCTGGTGTTACTTGTTCGGGTTTAAATTTTACATCGCGACTTAAAATTACATCTCTCGCTTTTGGTACATAAACACGGTATCCTTTGCCTTCTTCTAGATATCCTACCAAATATCCCTTTTTCCCTTTCGGATCTAGCTTTCTTCTCTTCTCTTTAGGTATATGAACAAAGCACTCGGTACCAAAAATTTTAAGGTTCTTTATATCTGGCGATTTTTCGTACCATAATTCATACGGTGTTTTATGGCTTACTTTCGTCGGATCCGTCTTATTAATAACGTATACTGCGGTATTCATGGCTTCGGCCCATAAAAACAAGGGTAAATTAGTTTTTGAATATAGCATCGAACGACCGGCCTCTACTATGGTTCTATTTTCCCTTTCAGCGACACCGTTCTGTTCAGGAGTGTATGGAACATTTATTGTATTTTTAATTCCTTTATTACTCAAAAATTTCTCTATTTCTTTATTTTTAAATTCTCTACCTCCGTCGTTATGAAGTTCTTTAATGTTGCTACCAAATTGATTTTCAATTTCTGAACAAAAGGCTTTTAATTTATCGATTACTTCTGACTTGTGCCGTAAGAAGTAGATTTTCGTAAATTTTGAAAAATCATCCTTAAAAATAAGAAAATACTGTTTTTTCCCTAATGACTCTACCTCCATAGGTCCACATACATCCGCATAAACGATTTCGCGTGGTTTAGTCGCGCGCTCAAGTTTATTGTGGAAACTCGACCGATGCTGTTTCCCGTACGCACAGCCTTCGCAGAAAAAATCGTTGTATGCAACATTTAAATTTAAATTCTTTAGGAATTCTCTTACGTGTCTAACGTTTTGATGACAAAGCCTCTCATGCCATACTTGCAGCGTGTCCGATTTTGACTCTATTTTGTTTCCTAAATTACAAACTAGCGGTACTACAATGCGCATATCTAGTTTATACAGATTTCCCATATCTGACCCTTTCGCGATTATTTCCCCATTTTTACAAACATGCATTCTTTTCCTAGTTTCGAAATACTAAAATCTATTCCCTTTTTTGCAACAAATTTAACCGAGAATAAGTTTCTTCTCATTTCCGGTACGTACAAAACACCGTGCATTGTTGCTGGTAGCCATTTGCCGTTAACAAAAGTCTCTATTTCTACCTTTCCTCTTCCGCACGCATACATAAATTTTCCGTTGCCAATTTCGATCTTTACCTTTTCGTCGTATTTCTCGAGGACACTGAACCATTCTTGTCGACCTGTCATGTGCTCTGATGCTCCTGAGTCGATGATCCATATATCGTCGTTCTCCGCTGACGTTGTACTACTTCCTAGTAGGCCTAGTTTGTGTGTTGTCTCGTTATCTCCATGTAGATCTTGATTTTTAGATTTCCAATTCCCTTTGTTATTGTCCTTCCGGTTATTTTGGAAACAATTTTTGCTCGTGTGGCCTTTCCTTTTACATATGAAACATCTAAAGCAATCTTTCTTTAAATGTCCGGGTTTTCCACAGTTAAAACAGCTTGTCGATTTCTTTGGATCTCCTTTGTAGTTATTACCCCTTGTTACCAGTGCTACTGACGTATCTTGATGCTCTTCGTATTCATCCCATCTAGACTCTTCCGTTATTAGTCTAGTAGTAAGGCTGTCCAAAGTTTTCTTTTTCTCGTCCACAGAATCCCACGCACTATGGAAATGATTGAATTTTCTTGGTAGTGTCGTTAAGATTCGAGTGATTAGCATTTTTTCTCCAACGTCACCTCCAAGGGCTTTCATTTTCGCTGCTAACTGCTCCAATTTTGATAAGTTCTGAGCTACACTTTCAGATTCTTCCCACTTAAAGTTAAAGAACTGCTTCTGAACCATGCCTAAATTTTCGTCTGACTTCATGTCGTATACTGCATTCAATTTCTTCCACATTTCATACGCTGTTGTGCAACTTAGAAGTAAATCTAGTGGCTTCTTTTCTACTGCTGTGACAATCAATCTTCTTGCAGTTTTATCTGCCTTCTGGAATCGTTTGTTGTCAGCATCTGAATTTGCTGCTAGATGAATCAACGTACCGTCACACACGGCGATTACGTCGTCATCTTCCTCCAAAAGTGTACGCATAACAAAACGCCACTGGAGCCAGTTGTCTTTACCACGCAACTTCTCGATTTTCACACTTTTTGATTCCATATTTTCTATATTGTTCGTCACACTACTTTTTATTTACTTTACGTTGCACTATATCACTTATTTCACGTTTCTATCAGACACTTCGCGGATCTGGGCCCATAACCTGTTAAAGGATTGGTTTGAATAGAAAGAGACGCGTGGAGATGTGTAACAGAAAAAGATTGAATGGATATATTTAGAAAAAGAATTACAGTATTCGGTCTGCTTAAACCATGTCCGCACGGTTCAGTTCCTTTGCTGAGACTGACTGCCTTGGTGTCCTAGCGTTTTCACCAGTCTAGGCTTTTTACCTGCTTGTCATAAAAACCTTGTCCTTGGGTATTTCCCAAGTCCTGCCATCCTGACCATTTGGACATAGCAAAACTTTCCTTTTTGCCAGATGGCGAGTTTTCTTAAAAAGTAAGAATTACTTTAACACTTTCAAACATTTTCTCGCAAACAGGGTCTTCTGCAGGTCGGACCATGCAAAAAGCGTCGCATTTTCTTCAAATTCTTCCATCCACCTCTCCTCGGGATATCCATCGCTTCCGCTAAATGGTCGTATCGAGTCTTCGATATCTCGAAAATTCAACGCAAATTTCGGCGTATCACCATATCTTCTGGCAGGCGTTTCCGCTACCTCGTCCTCAAATTCCTCCTCCGATTCCTCTTCTGATTCCTCTTCTGAAAGGGCCATCGCTGCGTTAGCTTCCTTCAATAACGTTAAATCGGACAAATGCTTGGAGATCCGTTGCCCGATTCCTTCTTTTTGCCCCTCAGAGTCGATGTTCAATATACCGGTAATCCCGATCAACTCGCTCAAACTAAATGAAGCCACAACCGACGCAACCTTGTGTCCGAGTTCGGTCGCACTTTCAAACGCGAAACCAGTAAATTGCCTTAGCCGCTTCCGGTTGTTTCGGTCGCCATCTCTCCCGAAGACGAGCCTGTGCAAAACGCGAATCGACTGAGTCGCAGCTCTTCCAAGGCTTTCGTGTATATACGGAATATCTTTCAGAGATATCATGGTCACCATTCACGTTACACCACTTAACAAAACTAACACAATTGTTCAGATCGTTCTGATCCCACTTCTGAAGCTGTAGTAGTCTCTTAAGTAAACATAAGTACATAAAATGCATAAAGCGTAACGGCAACACGTGGTCGATGCCTCTAATGTTCTAACGCGACTGCTTTCTTCTCTTTTTTTCCGTTGATCGGCGCTCTTCGCCGATCATCGGAAACCTTCGACGAACGTTAGGCGTTTGTCCTGCCTCGTCCCCGACGTCATTTGAAGGTCATAGTGTACCACATTATTGAACTCGTCTTGACATCAGCTACAACACTGTGTAGTTAAAAATATGTGGTGCTATTTGAAAATCATCGATGACCTTCAAAAGACCTTGAAAACGACTACAATAGGAACATTTTTTTATATCACCATATTTGCCCCCTTTAACAGTACAACTTTTCTCTCTAACATTTTCTTCTATCTCTAATCCTAACGGAGCTATTTAGGTGGCCTGTTTGTCGTGAACCACCCGGTATATATTCTCGCTCGATTAGAATCTCAAAGTAATTATTGAAAATATTTCCGTAAAACTCTGCGGTCAATAAGATAAAATATAATAATCAATCCATCAAATTCCAATTCTAATTTTCATTCCGTAACAAATAATATCTAATCAAAAGGCAAGTTTTGAAGTTCTATATAAGAATGTATGGAGAAAAATTTCCAAGAAACGGGGTTGTACAACAAAATTTTAATAACTAATTTCTGAGACCAGATTCTATTACGAATTTATCGTCAAGCCAAATTTTGAAATAAAACTGTGTAAGTGAAATTTGAAAAGAGATCCTCTTTCGAGAATATCTCATAGGGAAAAATCAGGATTTTTAACGAGATATTCCTCAAAAATTTTCGCAACCAAAAGCAACGAAATATTCTTGAAAAGTATCCCACTTCTGACACCAAAATCTGTGTCGAAGTGGCTCAAAAAATATTCTACTATTTCCTGGGAGATCCTCTTAAGGAAGAAATCCCACTTCTGACACCAAAATCTGTGACGGCTACGCGACTTCTCGGAGGACTATACAATCCAACCCGAGAACGCGGGAACTCAAAGCTGTCCGGATTTAAAAAGAACACGGGTTCGAAAAGGAAAGTTATGGACGACACCAAGGCTTAACGACCACGCGGTAACAATAGTATATATGCCCAACGAAATAAATAACAGTAACAGTATAAAGAAAAGAATAACAATAAAAGAGAATAATAAAACCGCTTACCAAATCACAGCCACTCGTTTACAAGTATGCAACGTTAATAAAGCAACGGAAACGAGAGAACTCGACAGAACTGCTGCGAAACTTATAACTACATGATAGGAGGAAAACCGATATTATTCACTCAACCGAATAACTATAACGCGGAGACAAGAGTTAAACAAAAGAAAACTAAAACTACGAGCTCGAGGCTCGGCAAGTCAAAAGAAGGTAAACTAACTACGACTAAATAACGCAAAACTCAAGGCTTCCCGCCAGGCTACAACAACAGCCTCAACGAAACTCTGCCTACACGAGTCTTACAGTTCCAGGACACGCACCTCGCGCTTGTACATCGAAGAAGAAGGATCGTCCGACAGAATTCGGCTAGCTCGGCCCGCTGGCCGGCTCCCCTCTCTACGCGCCTAGACAATTAGACTTGGGTCTTAGTTTGACAGCCCAATCGCGCGCATTACGCATACCTCTCTCTCTTTCAATACCTTTCTCACTCGCTCCCGCATGCTTCGCCAACGGTCGTCGATCGGCGCAACTCGGGTAAACATAAAGATCCTTGAAATGCTCAGCGTACCAGAGTCGAACGTTTGGTGTGTCCAGTTAGGGTGACCCCACAATTACAAAGAATTATCGAACACACCTTCACGTTGCTACAATTGACATCCACGCAAGTGTCACGGCCCGATAAGACCAAGACAACAACCCTCGCAACACGTCACCAGGCCCAAGTTCACGACTGATTCAGCACCCGACAACTTTGAACCATTAAACAGTCCCAAACCTTTGTACCCCAAATAAGATTACCCATTAATATATAAGACCCCAAACCCGTGTACCCAGCAGTCGACGATCACCTCTGCTACGGCACGTCTCGCCGATCCAACTTTCAAAATAAAAAGCAAGTTCGAATTCCCGAAATCTTCGAGTATTCAATCGCGAAAGTGAAATACGGCGTTCCTTCGCGAAACCAGCCATTTCACCGTAACATTTTGGCGATCCTGCCAGGATACCGGTTCATCTGCTGGAAGAAAATCTTCAACGGCAACCAACCACGGCTGTTTGACCACGAAGACGGACTACGAGAGCCCTTCCGAAGCAATACATCGGTATCGACGAACCAAGGTCAGGACGACATCTTAAGTTATCGAGAATAGAATCGAACAGTTCCCCTACGTTAACCAAGAAAATGGCTAAACCAAACGGAACCGTAATGGTAAGCGAAGAGATACTCAATGGAATTCTCAATTCAATGAAAGAATTGCAATCCGCGGTTACCTCTTTAAGCAAAACTACTGCTAAAGAAAACGAAAACCGACAGAAAGAAATTATAGAATTATCCAAGTTAATGAACATCACCGCTACTATGACCGACGACAGCGCATCTCAGAACAGAGGCCAAAGAAACTCCTCAAGAAGACACGGGGAACATTCATCAGGGAGCAACTCGGAAGATGATGAACCCGAAATAACTGCAACTTCCAATGCAACAATTGGACAAACGGCGTCAAACGCCATTCGTACTATCCGAACGCTGAAAGGAAGAGACGACCTAGGAGTAGAAGACTTCATAAGTGATGTCAGGTACGCCAGATCCGTATGTCGAGACAAGCATATGCTTCTGAAACTCGTAATTGCGGAGAAAATCACGGATCAAGCAGAGCGAGCTATCCGATACTTACGTATAGACACCTACGAACAGCTCTACGAGGCCCTCAGGACATACGTCACCTCGCCCAATACCGTCAATGCCAGCAGAAATAAGCTGCAAAACACGCGACAAGGACAAATGGAGAGCGTAATGAGTTTCAATCTGAGATTCAGACAATCCCTGAACGAATTAAAATACGCTATCCAGTACAAACACAACAACCCAGCGGCAAGGAAGATTGCCATCGATGAAGAAGAAGACGCGGCCATCGCTACATACGTAACCAACCTGAAACGAGAATTAGGAGCTCTAGTCGTCCCATCGCAACCCAAGACACTAGAAAAAGCTCAAACTCTAGCTGGAGACATGGAGAATTGGCTTCGAGACTCGAGAGGACCATCGCAAAGACAGATGTTCCCGCAACATCCCAGACCGAATAACTCAGTATTGCCACCGAGAGGACCTTTCCATCCTATGAACAGACCTCAAGCTAGACCGACTTCACTTGCAACAATGCCTAGACCCATCAATCTTAAATGCTTCAAATGCGGACAAAACGGGCATATCGCACCTAACTGCACAAATTTTCGGTCAGCCCCTCACGGCAAAATCCCACCAAGAGTCAACTACACCATCGACGAGACGCCAGCGGAACAAGCGGACTTCCCCGCATTAGGAGAATATGCAGCATACCAGGGAGACTACAATATATACTCGGAGGATTCCAAGGACTCAGAAGACCAACAAGATTCCTACTGGACACCGGAGCAGGAATCAACCTCATAAAAAATAGTAGTATATTACCCGAACATCCCAGGGAGAATAAGATCCAAAATATACTAATGGGCAACGACAAACACGAATCCAAATCCAGCACGCAGTTCCAAGCACTAAAACAAGACCATATATTCCAAATAGTTCCCGACTCCTTCCCCATCCCTGAAGACGGAATCATAGGTTTACCCTTCCTACAGAAATATAAATATAAGATCACTAATGATTATCTGTTTTTAGGTGAGACACGCATACCTCTAAGATCCGACATCAAATTACAACCAGGCGAGAGTACTATCAAGGAAACTTTCATTGACCACCAAAGAACCCAGGTTTGCTTCATCAACACAGGTGAGAGAGAAATTGAATCAAACCAAATTGAATTAGATGAATCTCCCAAATTAGACAGAATGCAATTATTAATGCAGAAATTAAGAACCAAATACATTGATCTTTCATATAGAGACTCGGTAGAGAAAATAATCCTTTCATACGCTGACGCCTTTGCATTAGAAACCGATCCACTCCCATGCACCCAACTCACGTCACATAAAATAGAATTAAAAACAGAGAAACCCGTCAATATAAAATCGTATAGACCTCCAGAGTGCCATCGCGAAGAAATTAAAAGACAAGTCTCAGAATTGTTGGATAAAGACATAATTACACATTCAGATTCCCCTTATAACGCACCAGTGTGGGTAGTACCCAAAAAGGCAGATGCCTCAGGAAAGAGAAAATGGAGAATAGTAATAGATTTTAGAAAATTGAACGAACTTACAGATCAAGACGCGTATCCCATCCCCGATGTAGAATCAATCCTTTCGCACTTAGGAAACTCGAAATTTTTCTCAGCATTAGATTTATCGTCAGGCTTCCACCAAATTCCAATGGACAAAGACTCAAAAAAATATACAGCTTTTTCAACTCCCGAAGGACACTTCCATTACAATAGAATGCCATTCGGACTAAAGAACGCACCAGCTACGTTTCAAAGAATGATGGATAGAGCATTAAACGGATTGATAGGAAAACATTGCTTTGTATATTTAGATGACGTCATAATATTCGGACAAACGATTCAAGAACATAACAAAAATTTAGCGATCGTACTACATAGACTGTCTGAACTAAGACTAAAATTGCAACCAGACAAATGTGAATTCTTAAAACCGGAATTAGAATACTTAGGACACGTTATATCAAAGGACGGAGTAAAACCAAATCCCAATAAAATCAAATCAGTAAAGGAATTTAGACAACCCAAGAACCCGACAGAAATAAAGCAATTTCTAGGGCTAGCAGGTTACTATCGTAAATTTATTAGAAACTTTGCCAAGATAGCTAAACCACTGACAGACCTAACAAAAAAGGACATTCCATTCCATTGGACAGACAAACAGCAAATCTCTTTTGACACGTTGAAGCTAAAATTATGCGACGAACCGATTCTTAAATACCCAGACTTCAACAAAGAATTTACACTAACGACAGACGCATCGAACGAAGGACTAGGAGCTATATTATCCCAAGACGGACACCCATGTTGTTACGTATCCAGAACCCTAAATCCGGCAGAAAAACATTACACTACGACAGAAAAAGAATTACTAGCAATAGTATGGGGCGTTCAAAGATTAAGACAATACCTATTAGGCAGAAAATTCAAAATTAGGACAGATCATCAGGCACTTAAATGGCTACATAATGTAAAAGACACCTCATCCAGACTAATCAGATGGAGACTTAGATTAGAAGAGTATGACTATGACATAGAATATCACAAAGGAAAAGACAATACCGCCGCGGACGCACTATCACGAGTACACATAACCCTAGCAGAGATGACGGGAGACCAACTCGCAGACTTAGCAAACGAGATAATAGAAACAAATCAGGGAAACGAACATCCAGATACTACAGACAATAACGCAAACGATAGCGATACAGATACGGCAGTGAGCAACGACTTATCGGACTTAGACGACATTTTCGAATATGACGAATACCTATTGTATCAAGAGACCCCTGATAATTTCAAAGAGACACCTAACCGAAGACAATACTTTCAACTAAATACGGTACCCGACAGAGACAGAGAAGCTCTTCAAGCTTTAAAAATAATATTAGGAAAACACCAAAAGATAGGAGCCACCCGACAACACTTTAATATTAGACAAATTGAAATGATCAGGAAAATAATTAGATTCATAGCATCACGAGACCCGAGAAAACTTTATGTCTTAGCCACAGAACCAGTAATAGAGATCACGCCAGAGAGAAAATTAGAAATATTAAAAGAAAATCATAACGGTAATTCCGCTCAACACTTTGGAGAAAATAAGACGATAGCTAGAATTAAATCAAAGTATTTTTGGGAAAACTTGGAGAAGGACGTGAAAGAATTTATAAGTAAATGCGTTTATTGTCAAAAAGAAAAACTCAATCGAATTAGGCACCGAGAAGAGGCATGTATCCCGAACACTCCTGAATCCCCGAACGACAAAATTGCAATGGATATCTTTGGACCACTACCGATAACCTCTAAGGGTAACCAATTCGTTTTGTCCATCCAAGATCAACTGACCAAATACCTAATCCTTATTCCGATGAAAGATCAACGTGCAGAATCCATTATCGACAAATTAATCGAACATTTTATTTACACCTTTTCGGCACCCAAGCAAATATTGACAAACCAAGGTTCAAATTTTATCTCAAACCTGGTGCAGGGATTTGAAGAAGCATTCCAAATTAAACATATCAAAACAACTAGCTTTCATCCTCAGAGCAATGGATCCCTTGAAAGAACTCACGCTACGGTTAAAGATCTTATTAGAACTTGTATTAAAGAGAGACAGAAAGAATGGGACGAAGTATTAAAACTTATATGTTTCGGTTACAATACGGCAGTCCATGAAGGAACAGGTCATACACCCTTTGAATTAACTTTTGGTAGAAAAGCGAATTTGCCAAGCGCGATATCTGCTACGAGTACGCTCACGCAGAATGAACTCTTTAAATTATGGAGCAAGAAACATGCAGAGTATCTAGAATCCGCAAAGAAAACGATAGAAAAAAATAAAGCTAGAAATAAAAGAAATCAAGATAGGAAAATAAGGTTGCAGAGCTTATTTAATGTAAATGATAAGGTATGGATTCACAATGACCATAAGAGTAACAAGTTAGACTCGGAATGGTTAGGACCAGCGATCATATTAGAAGTTAAAACGCCGTACTATATATGTAAAAAATTAACGAATGATAGCGTGATAAAAATTCACGGAAATAGACTAAAGTTGTATAAATCTTAAAATTTCAGATGTCGCCCACAGGAATAATACTAGGCTTAAGCATAACCTTAGCAAGTAGTTTTACACTAACACCTCTAAATGATAGTAGCGTATTCATAGAAGATATACAAGAAACGTATTTATACCATAACGTAGTAAGAATAATTGCAGGAATGAAAAAAAAAAAAAAAAAACCATACGTAAAACTAGATGATACTACAGAATCATAGAAGCCACCGCACCTGTACCATAACAACAGCAGCCCTCCATCGAGTTACGACCTGAACGACACCGAATTCAACATCGCACCTGTCAGGAGAAAACGAGTTCGTTTCGGAGCAACGAAAGTCTAATGAGGGGGGAATGTCACGGCCCGATAAGACCAAGACAACAACCCTCGCAACACGTCACCAGGCCCAAGTTCACGACTGATTCAGCACCCGACAACTTTGAACCATTAAACAGTCCCAAACCTTTGTACCCCAAATAAGATTACCCATTAATATATAAGACCCCAAACCCGTGTACCCAGCAGTCGACGATCACCTCTGCTACGGCACGTCTCGCCGATCCAACTTTCAAAATAAAAAGCAAGTTCAAATTCCCGAAATCTTCGAGTATTCAATCGCGAAAGTGAAATACGGCGTTCCTTCGCGAAACCAGCCATTTCACCGTAACACGTCCACAGTCACTCTAAACAGTCATTCTAATACAGTGTCTCATTCATAACCCTACAAAATTTTTGTTGACAATGTTACGTCCGGTGGTTCGACCGCTCATGAATAAGACAAATAAAACTTCAGATAAAGAATTATTATACATTATTGTTCAAACCCAATAATGTCACGCGAGGAGAAGAAAACAAATAGGATTAAGATAGGCGTTAAAATTCTAGGAAGTTAGATAGCGCACAAAACAATTCCAATTCATCCTCCTGCGAGAGACACAGCAAGGATCGGTTACACCCTGAAAATAAACAGAAAGTGTGTCCAGTTATACTAAGTTCCAAGAAGGGACACTGACCCCATGGTAAGAGTGACGCACATTAGATAGAAAAATTAGAGGATTAAATCAACATTCTATTGAAACAATGGACTGTCCATCCTATAAAAGGGAACCAATCCTTCAAAGATCATTCATTCTGTCATAGAGTTCGGTTCAGTTCATTCCGTTACAAAGTTTTGTTACATTAAAGTATTGAAAGTTTGTCACGCAATAAAACAACAGTTCTGTTCTAAATAAACCACGGGTTTCTGGTGTAAAGTGCGGTGAAGTGTTTTTTTTTTTAAAGGTGCCCAGTAACCCTTTTTTTTTTTCCGTGGGAAAATGCTTTACGCATTCCCCGACTCCCTGGGGGGAGTCGGGGTTATGTGGGACTGCCCTTGGGGGAAATCCCCAAGGGGTACCCACTAAAAACCCACGCCCACCTAAGCTAAAGGGGAGGTGCCTGGATCACGCGAGTACTCAACAGGACACCTCCCAGCTAATACATGCCACCCCGGGGGAGGGGGTTAGCCTCCCCCACTGCCTACGCTATAAGACCCCGGGCGGAGGGACCCGCCCGGTGTCCCCATCCCTGGAGCCTTCGGATTGAGCTTCCCGAGCCCCAGCTCGGTCCACCCACAGCTCCCGGAGTCTTCATGCCCCGCTCGGGGCCGGTATCCCGAAGGAACCAGCCCCGGCCGAGGCAGGAAGACGCCGCCACCGGAAGGAAGGGCCGTCGGAGGCGCGATCCGGCACGCCCCGACCCTTCCTTTCCCCACACCCCCCACGTATCCCCCTCCCCAATCGGGGAGGGACGGACCGACACCCCCCTACATCGGGAAAATAACCCGGGGGTGTCGGCCTATCACGGGGGGAGCTATGCTCCCCCCCCCGGGGGCCCGGGTCAGCTCACACCCCGAGCCCCCAAATTCACCGCCCCCAGTTGTGGGGGCATAACAGGGCGCGGGGAAACTCCCCGCGCCAGACCCACTCCGCCCCCCACCACCGGGGGCACACGTTGGCGCGGGGGAGACCCCCGCGCCCTCCCTACCCTCTCCGCCCCCCTCCTGGGGGGCACACGTCGGCGCGGGGGTCGGCCCCGCGCCCACACCCTCCTCGCGGAGCCCGGGTCCCGTTCCCGGGCCCGCTCGGTGCCCAGTAACCCTCCTACAAGCACAACGACTCCGACTTTCCGACTTGCGAGCGAACTGAAATACCAGCGCCCTAACTTGCGAGGAATCCAGAAAAGCGGCGACTCGGTAAATTAACATTATTGTTAAATCAAACACTCTATTTGTAAAATCAAATTTAAATATTCTCTGATTCAACACCTAATATTGAATAAATTAATAATTTTGTTGTGTTTTTCGAAAATAAGAATACAAGTTATTTAAACAATCCTCAATTTCCCGAACCGTAGCCGGTGAATGCAGGTAGGTTCGAAACTGCGTCCTATCCCATAAAAATCATAATCCGTCCCACCTGGGACGTAACACTAGTGACATATTATTTTTTTATCGAACGTAGGAAAAATTTTTATTACCATCTACAGTTTTCTTTCGATATAAGACGATATGTCGGGGCGGCTTCGATCATACCATTCGAAATTTTACAGTGCATCGCCTGAAACGTTTGCTTTTATTGTCGTTATTATTTCATTTTATTTTGACGGAGGAAACGATACCGGGCGGACATGGATTTTAAGTGGTTTTCAAGAGATTGCAATGACGCGCGAATGAACGTGTTAACTGTGCGTGTCTTCCGAGCCTACTTCCGCAGAAAACACGACACTTCTATACAATCACTAAACATTAGACACAAGATTAGAAACACGATTGAAATTGTTAGAAGTAAAGCAGACATATGTGAGAAAGTGTGTCGTAAACTGTGCTCTGAACAGAGCTTTTGAAGATTCTGAATAATGTGTCAGTAGGTATATGTTACATTTGTATTTCGTAGTGTAGGATAGGTATTCTTATGTATAACAATGTTTGTAAGGTTGCCTTTCACATTTTACAACTTCAAAAAAAAAATGACCTGCTACCGGTCTAGCAACGAATGTCTTTTAAATTTTGCTTGTTTTCTTATGCCACGGCTTTGCAGGTGAGAGGATGGTCCGGGATCCGGAATAGAGGCTCGGAAAGTTGCGCATAAAGATTGAGACTTTCGGGCTAAAACATGTATTTGTTTTCCTACAGTAGCTTACAGTTGGCTGCCTAGGAGTGCTCGCCGACTGCAAGACTCCAGGATTTCAAGACATCGATGAATCTGGAAAATAGTTTTGTGGTGTCTACATAGAACCATCACAGGGCTATTTTTTAGAATTCAGCGATAGTCAAACTTCATCGAAAGTAATGGTGCTGACCCGGATGTAGGACCAACGAAGGAAACGTTATATAAACTTTGAACCTAGTGAGGTAAGTTCCTCAGAAGTCCCACTTTTTCTAATCGTAGTTTGCAACATTCCGCAGCATGATGACTGGCTAGGAGTGCTCGCCGACTGCAAGAGTCCAGGATTTCAGGACATCGATGAATCTGGAAAATAGTTTTGTGGTGTCTACATTGTAACCGTATCGGTTACATATCGATATACCGCACGTATCGATCGGCGATACCGACCCCACCACCATATCCCACTACGTTGTTCGCGAGTCCGGAGATAGCGAGGGATCGCGAGATATCGCGATCCTTGTCAAGTTGCGCACGCATCGATCCCCACTCGATAACGATCGAAGGAGGTCGATGCGAGCCAGCGATCCAGCACTCTACGTCTGGAAGCGGTCCGAGAAACACGCGTTTAAGAATAGTGTCTGTTCGACGAAACACGGTACCCGTTCGAGGAGTCAAACCGACTCGGCAGAGCAAGGCAAACCGTCCTTCCTGCTCTCAACGCGTACGCGCCTCAAACCGAGGAGTCACGAGCACAAACCGCGCCGTGGCACTGTCGTAACATTTTATATAAAGCTCCGTGACTCTCGGACGTGACCGCGTAGTAGTCAAACGTAATTATACAATTTCCACTCGCGTAAAGATTGATCGGGAAATGTTTAATTATCCATTACGAAGTAAGGCGTTACTAGTGTTAGTGTAGATCACTTGCAGCGAGCAAGTCGCGAGTACTAGGAGCGACGGCGAGTGGAAAGCGCCGTGTGTCCGCACGACACGAAAATTTGTAAAAATTAGAGAACTGCGTCGCGCAGAGATAGTAACGCGTCGCGAAGCGTGCGATAATCTCGTCGAACAGATACAGTAGATTCGCTTCGTCCTTCAAAATATAAATGTTATTATAGGGTACGTACAAGTATCGTTTGAAAGATACGGTACGTACTATACGGGTCGAAGCGAGACAGTCAATCATCGCATGATCGCGGTGGTTCTTCCGAAACCTCGACAGAGCGTACTCTGAGGCTACGAAACGTACCAAAGGGTAAACTCCTGGGTTCCGAGGGACTGCCGAGGTTTTCTGTGAGTCTCGTCTGGTTCGAGACTATTTCACTTCGCACGATCAGGGTTTTTCTGCCGTGACCTTAATCGAGGGTACTCCGAGGCCACGCACCGTGCCAGAGGGTACTCTTCTGGGTCCCGTGGAATTACCGAGGTTTGGTGTGGGTCTCGACCAGATTCGAGGCGATTGTACTTCGTACGATCGCGGCCACTCTGTCGTGACCTTATCAGAGCTTGCTGCGAGGCCACGTGTCGTGCCGAAGGGTAGACTCCTGGGTCCCGTCGAGCGACCGAGGTTTAGTGCGAGTCTCCCCCGAATCGGTACGAAAGAGCATCGCACGATCCCGAGTATTCTGTCGTGACCTTTGTCCGAGATCACTCCTAGGCCACGTATCGTGCCAAAGGGTGAACTTATAGGTCCCGTGGAATAATCGAGGTTTAGTGCACGTCTCTACTGAATCGAGACGATCGGGCCTTGCACGATCGTGGACACTCTGCCGTGACCAATACCCGAGAATACTCCGAGGCCATGTATCATGCCAAAGAGTAGACTCGTGCGTTCCGTGGAGTGACCAAGGTTTAGTGTGCGTCTCCACCCAGGCCACTTGTACGAACGTCGTCCAGGTGCCTGGATGGTCTGACGGGTACGACGTCGTTCGATCGCGGATTTCGGGTCAGATAGGAGCGATCGGACTTTGCACGGTCACTGACACTCTGCCGCCGCCTCGCCCGAGACTGCTTAGAGGCCACGATTACGTGCCGAAGAGCAGAATCATTGGAAGCGTGGAGTGACGGCGATTTCGTGTTGGTCTCCATCCTGATCACTCGTACGATTATCCGGCCGAGTGTAGGGACGGTCAGACGGGTCACAAACTGCTTGTCGCGGGGCGCGATCCGTGCTGAGGGATTTTCCTAAACCGATTCCGAAAACCGGACGTAGAGTCGAGCGAGCGTACCGCGAGTGTTTTTCACGCGTTCGTAATACCTTGTTTATGCGTCGCGAGCCGTCGGCACGGGAGGCCGACCCATTGTTCCACACTGTACTTTGACTCAACTGTACACAAACACACACAACGGTTCCTATGAGAATATATCACCTTTTGTTACTTTATCTGGGCTTCGAATATCTCATTTAACTCGTCCATACCTCGCCGCTTTCCAGTGCCTGGAGGCACGAATCCATTCCAGCTCGCGAACGTGCAAGCTTTGTAAGGAATTCGAGCGACCGCGACCCATGCGGGCCGCAACCATAGGCCGGCCAAGGGCACAGTTTATGATTACGGTGCGGACGTGACTTCAGGCTATTTTTGAGATTTAGCGGAACTTTATGTTTTATGATGATTTATTAGAGACTTCATATTTTAGCTAAAGGTCTCAATAGCCGTTGACGTTCCGTAAGACATCTGCGGACCAAATGCGTAATGTTAAGGGCCCTAGGTAGGCGACGAGGATTCGGGGCGAGGGTACCCTACTAAACTGGTCGGTTTCCCTCACCCTGTCGCCTCTCGGAGGGCGTACTTTAGAATTAAGGCACCCGTGATTGGCTTCCGAAATGTAACCGCCTACACTGCAAAAACAGTTAAAAGTGTAGAGCGGAGAAGAAGCCAACGTTGTCGTTGCGCGCACGAGGGTAACCCCTAGTTCTTGTATTTTTCTGGAATAAACGAGTTTATGAAATCACATTATAAGATCCTCGACATCCTTACAGCTTCGAGAAATTAGGGTAGTAACCGGCCCTGCGAGGCGGTAAGGGATAGTCTCGAGACGCGAAGTAGAGATACGGGTAACAGCGTATGCGAATAGAAAGGATAGGAAGGAAAGAACGGTTATACAATAGTTGAAGCCATTTGCAATAACCCATATGATTTGTGGACCCCTAAGTATTCAATTATAGGCGGAATAATTACATAAATGTCGCACTGAAAACTGATGAATTCCCAGGAGCGAAAAAATGGTTATTTACCATGCGTATATCTCCGTAGAAAAATTTTTTTTCAAAAATCTGACTTTGGCACATCATGCACGCACTATTAGGCTATAAAAAAATTATTTCTTTTTTTATAAAAATCGAAAATTTATAAAATGGATTTTTTGCCGCCTTGGCACTGTGGCGACCATGGTGCGTGGGAACGTGGAATTTTCGGACGCGGAAATTCCATCCTTCTCAAGTGCGTACCATGGGAGGTCGGGTTGAGGGCTTGGTCATTTAAGTGACGATTGCCAGAACCTCGGCTCGACCGTTACAGTACCCTTAAGAGTGAAGTCCCCGGATGCAATGTGTGGGGGAGGAAACTTTCTCCATGCCCTTGTGGGGGTGGAGAACCTCTCCCAATTTTAACGGTTTTTCGGGGACATTATTTAACGCGCCTCAGAAACGAGAAGGGCAGAAAGCTTTGGACTCTCGCGGAGAACGATAGCTCCAGAGAGTTTTAGTCTGAGTCACCCGCGACGGTTTTGTTATACGCGACGTAGAGTTTCCGTATATTTTGGTCTTCGCATTTTTCTCATGGACTCAAGTTTTCTCGTTGTGTTTTATAGTCTTTATTATTTGTTAATTGTTAACCAGTTCTCGTGAATAAACTATATTTTTTGTTACCCGTGAAACCATCGCGTCACATATCATTTCATTTACCCCACGTCACCTAAAGCACCATTGTGCGACGCACAATGGGCAATTTGGGCGAAATCGGATTCAAAATCAAAGAACTTTCGATAGGAATGAGGTAGAGCGATGAAATTTTTTTTAAATTGAAGCTGAAACTTTGTAGAATATGTGAATCGCGTATTAAAAACGATGATCGTCTCGTATATCGGCTGAAACCCACACGATCTCCTTCTTGTAGATATCGCGGGAAACAAAAGCCGTCCCGATGGAAAGAGTGCACCTCCTTTTGGAGCGGTTCACAGTGTGTTTGGGGACAATCGCCGAAGTCCCGGAGGAAGAAAATGGAGAAATAGCCCACCGGACAGGTAGGAACAACTTTACTGATTGTATATCTATTGAATTCGTTTAAAAAGATACTACAGCGGTTAGGTGCTGCAGTGAAGTTTGCTGAATAACATTTATTGAAGTGGTACAATTATTACTCTCTACCGACATACGCTCACCCACGCGTTCTCTCTCTCTCTCTCTCTCTCTCTCTCTCTCTCTCTCTCTCTAGCCGCTCGCGTTCGGCAGTTTTTGCATCCCCACACATATGTTCATATAACATTTTTTTCTTACTTTTGCGTGTAGAACACGCTGGCAAAGTTTGGCCGGAAAAAACTAGGACACCCTGTAGGTGATAAGATTTGAAATTTAAATTTTAAAAGGATCTGAGGTCTACGTTCAACACTCGTCATAGTTTCTGTTTAGTTAATATTTTAACGTTTGTAAAAAGTTTACCGATTTTCATCTTGAAATCTTTTTTCAATTTGCAAATGTTGAAGTAGGTATGTAAATTCGGTGCATAACTGACACAAAAAACAATATTATTTTATACTTAATTAAGCATTAAAAGTTTCGTAATTAAACATTATATTAAAATTAATATAAACGATTAAAAGTGCCATTAAGAGCGATTAATTGCCATTTTTCACGATTTTCGACTAAAAATCGCACTTTTAATCGTTTATAACTCGTAAACGAAATAACCAATATCCATGAAATTTTCAGCATGAATATAATTTATACGAGTCAATAGAACACATTTTTTAAAGTTTCAATACAGGCTTACATAAAAAAGCTGATAAAACCAACTTTTACTATTTCTTTTGCGATTCCGACCAATTCAAATTTTTTTCAAAAATTTTTGACACCTCGTCTAATAAACTAATCCTTCTAACTTCTCAAAAACATTCAAGTCATTTGATCCAATTTTTAAAAAGTTATGCTGTTTCAAATAGTGTGTCATTAGTTTTGCTCTTTACTGTACATTAAATCAAGAGTTAGCCGACTATTTAGGTAAATGAAGATTATTAATGAAAAGTGACACATATTTAATTACAATATAATAAATAATTTAATGAAACCAAATGAAACTATATCTGAAAAATCAATAACATGAAAACAAATAAACATAAAATAAAAACATAAAAGACCCGATGAAACTTAAACTATCTCCCCTCCCCCCTCCTTTCACACACACATTTACACCTATGACCCCCCTTCCCTAACCAATGGGCCCCTCTTCCGGTCGCTCCCCGTTCACCCCTGTCCATCATTTGTCCCATCCCTCCATTCTTCCACCCTCCTCATCCACTTCTCGCCCCCCCCCATCATCCAACACCACCCACATCCTCTCTAGCCATCCTCGTTCCTCATCCATCCTCAGACATTCTTCCCACACATGCTCCCATGTCTCACTCGCCCATCCACACATTCTACATTCTCTCTCCTCTTCATTCAACCAATATCTCCCCTCCCTCATGCCATTTCCTAACCTAAACCTTGCGAACCGCTGCCACCTACTCTCCTCCCATCCTTTCTTCAAATAACCCGGCAAACCCCCCCCCCCTTTACCATTCCATACCATCTATTGTATCTCGAGTTCCTCATCCTCTCCCGCCTTTCCACCCTCTGCCTTTCCTTCTCCCTTTTTACCAGCTCCCCACTTATCTCCTCTCTCTTCTCTTCTATCATTTCCTCCACCTCCTGTACTGTCCAGCCCTTCTCCTCAAAAAAGTCTCGTCTCTCCTTCTCCCACCCTTCTCCTACTACCCCCTCCTATCCCTCCCTCTCATCTCTTCCCAGCACAATCTCGCTAATTCCCCTCCTTTGCCCCCTCTTAACTTCTTTTCATATCCCCATGCCCTTAACCCCGCCCTTCCCCTCAATAGCTCTCTCTGCAGTTCTTTTCTAACCATGTACCCTGATGTACACCTTTCTACACCTAACACCCACTTCAGGTACCTCTCCTGCATCCTTTCCATACCCTCCCTTTCCTTCCACCCCCATATTTCCACTCCATAGCTCATCACCGGCCATACTAATTTGTCGAAAAGCCAAATACTCCTACCTCAGTCCTTTCCAAATCTCCTCTTCCCTATTCCCCACACATGTCCCATCACTGCCGCTCCCTTCCTTATCCTTTCTGCCACTTGCTCTTCCTGACCACCATCCCTCTTTATTACATAACCGAGGTATCTATACTGACTGACTTCCTCTAGTACCTTACCTTTCCACCTCCACGTTACCTTCTTCCACCTTCCCCCTCCCCTCCTACACCTCATCATCTTTGACTTTTCTGCATTAAGCTGTAGTCTCTTCTTATCCAAATAACGCTCTAGCACCCCTATCATCCCTGTCATCCCTTCCTCCTCCTCCGCCAGCATCGCTATATCATCCGCGCACGCTAATGTGTATATTCTCCTTCCTCCCACTTTTACCCCTCCCCATCCCCCCCTCTATCCAGTACCTCGTCTATGTCCGCCAATAATAACATGAACAGCATAGGGCTCAGCGGGCACCCCTGCCTCACTCCTCTTGCTGTCCAAAACATTTCCCCTTCCTCGTCCCCTACTCTCACCTTGCCTCTCGTTTCCCTTAGAATCTCCTCACATCTCCCTACCAATCCTTCCCTCACCCCCTTTTTTCTCATCTCCCCCACCAATATATCCCTGCCCACTGAATCAAACGCCGCTTTCAAATCCACAAACATCACAACCAACCTACTCTGCTTCCTCCTCACCTGCCTATTCACTATATGATTGAGCACAAATACGTTATCCACACATCCCAATCCTTTCCTGAAGCCCGTCTGGCTATCTGGCAGTATCCCCTCTCCCCCCCCCCACTTCTTTTCTTATCCTCTCCGCCAAAACCGCTGCATATACCTTGTACGCCGTTTGTGTTGACGTTACCCCTCTGTAATCTCCCACCTTTCTACTTTCCCTTTTCTTTGGTATTGGTATTACTACACCCTCCGTCCAGTCATCCGGCCATCCTTCCCCCCTCCATACCTTATTGCACACCCTCCACAGCCACTCCTCCACTTCTTCCCCTCCATATTTCCACACCTCGTTCGGTATCCCATCCCCCCTGCCGCTTTTCCCTCTTTCAAACCTTTTACTACCCTGCTGATCTCTCCCCTTTCTATTTCCTCTTCTTCATCCTCCTCTCTCCTTTTTGTCTCTCCCTTCCTCACCCTCCACTCTACACCCCCCACCCCTCAATAGCTGCCTAAAATGTTTATCCCACTCTTCCATCCTTATTCTCTCATCCACCCGTGACCCTTTCCTCCTTTCCTTCCTTATCAGCTGCCATATCTGACTTTCCGTTTTTATCCCCTCTACCTCTCTTTCCGATTTTTCCCTCTCCTTTTGTTCACGCGAATGGAACAATTAATTAATTATAGAATTTAGAATGTACTAGTTAATGTTGGACGCCGAATCCGTAATAAAGATTACTTTATTTCAATTGGCCTAATCGCTTTGCCGCACTTACGAATACAAGAGACGATGTTCACGAAAGAATATTGGAGACAATGTTCGAGAAAGAAGGCTGGATACAAGAGAGAGAGAGAGAGAGACGGCCATGCGGCTGCGCTATTTATTGACTGACGAGCTGGTAAAAAACGACTTCCTTGTCGAAAGATCTAGATCGTCCGTCAGCCAATAATTAGATCGATCGGCAGGATGCGCGGCCGTCAGTTATCGCAATTGGTCGCGGCACAGCGCTCGCCACTGGTACGCGCGGCGGCTGCTGTTTTGGCGCGCGTCTTGAACAGTTTAGATTTTCGGAAAGTCAACGAGGTTTCCAAGAAAGACGCGTACCCGCTCCCGATTATGTCAAGCATTCTCGATAAATTACGAGCCGCGCGATACATTTCCACCCTCGATTTGAGCCAGGCGTACTTCCAGATCCCGCTCGAAAACGCAAGTAAACCGATTACCGCATTTACCGTTCCGGGTAAAGGGTTATTCCAATTCAAAAGGATGCCGTACGGGCTCACGGGAGCTCCCGCGACGTTTCAACGGTTATTAGATCGACTTATCGGTCCGGAAATGGAGCCGAATGCATTCGCGTATTTGGCCGATATTATTATCGCGACCACGACCTTCGAAGATCATCTCGCGTGGCTCGCGAAGATTTTCGAACGGATTAAATCCGCGGGATTGCTCGTAAACCCGGAAAAATGCGAATTTTGTCGGGAAGAGGTACGTTATCTCGGGTTCGTGGTGAGTAGGGAGGGGTTGAAAGTCGACGTCGAAAAGGTCGCGCCGGTCCTGTCCTTTCCCGCCCCGCGGAATATACGACAACTGCGGCGATTTCTCGGCATGGCTTCCTGGTATCGAAGATTCATCCCGGACTTCGCTACAGTCGCGGAGCCGCTAAACATCCTGCTTCGGAAAGGACAGGCGTGGAGATGGGAAAACGGCCAACAATCCGCCTTCGAAAAAGTTCGAGAATTAATCGCGACTGCCCCGACCCTTGCTTGCCCACATTTCGATATTCCGTTCGTCCTCCAGACCGATGCGAGCACCGTAGGGCTGGGGGCCGTCCTGGCCCAGGAAATCGAGGGGGTGGAAAGGGTTATCGCGTTCGCGAGCCGAGCTTTAACCGAGGCCGAGCGAAAATACACCGCTACCGAATTGGAATGCCTCGCGATCGTCTGGGCCGTACAGAAGTTCCGTCCATACTTAGAAGGTTACCACTTCACGGTAATTACCGACCACCATAGTCTACGTTGGTTGCGGACCCTGAAGAATCCTTCGGGGAGGCTGGCGCGCTGGGCATTGCAATCGTTGGAGTACGATTTCGCGATCGCGTATCGACAGGGCGCACTAAAACACGTGCCGGATGCACTTTCGCACATGTACGAGGTCGTGACTGAGGGGGAAGGGGAATTACCGATCGTCGCCGCGGCTAAAGTGGGATGGTACGAAGAAAAATTTCGCGCGGTAGAGGGCGACCCGAAGGGGCACCCCGGGTGGGCGATCCGAGAGGGGCAACTATATTACCGAAGAAACGATCCCTTGATCACCGAAATGCTCGGAAGCGATCTCGACGAGTGGAAGCTCGTAATACCCGAGGACCGCGTTACCGAAATTTTGCGAGAGGCTCACGACGAGGAGCAAGCGGGTCACTTGGGAGTCGAGAAAACTTACTGTGGTGTATTTAGGATCAGGTTAGGTGGCCTGCCGCGACGTGCGAGTATAATGTGATATTTATTGAAATTAACACAAGTTACTTATAAAAGGTATTTTCACCTGCCGGCCATGTGGTCTCGGCCTTGCCCGAATAGCGACTAATTACGCACACACAATACGTGCGCGACTAGCGTGCGCAGTCGAGACCACATGGCCGGCAGGTGAAAGTACCTTTTATAAGTAACTTGTGTTAATTTCAATAAATATCACATTATACTCGCACGTCGCGGCAGGCCACCTAACCTGATCCTAAATACACCACAATGGCGACGAGGATGCACGAGATAATCACGGATCAACGTGTTCAAAATTAGTCAGGTTAGAAATCTGCCACGTGGGCGTGGCAGCAAGGTGTCGCGTAATACAGCGAGAACGCGAGTAGGAAGGTGCTCGCACGAGTAAAGAAAGTGTATTTTGTATCACTTTAAAGCATAAGTGTTAATGCCGAATAAAGGAACCTTAAGCTGGGTGCAAACGCTAAACAAGAAACAGTTGTTAAGTGAACTGCAAGAACGTAACGTTCAAGTTGAGGAAGGTGAAAATTTCAATACGTTACGAGAAAAATTACGAGAATTGATCAGAAAGAAAATTGGAATTAGTAAAGAATTGAGTGCTAAAAGTACGCTAGAGGAAAGTGAAATGACTGACGGTATAAAAGTAGAATTCCGCCTGCATAAGAACAATTAGAACAGTTATTCATAGCACGCGACACAAAGCCTGAAAAGAAGGCGGCGCAGTTGTTGGTGCGTGTGGACACGGAAGCGTTCAAGCTCATCAAACAGCTGGTCGCTCCGGCTAAAATAAACACAAAAAGTTATGATCAAATAGTTGAGATCATGAACGAGCACTTAAATTCAAAACCGTCCGAAGTTATGGAACGAGTCAATTTTAATCAAGCCAAGCAAGCTGAAACGGACACGGTAGCGGAATTTGCAGCTAGATCGAAAAAGTTAGCACTAAACTGCAACTTTAAAGAAATCGAAGTCGCACTAAGGGATCAGTTCGTATGTGGCTTAAGAGATCACGAAACAAAAGTTGAGCTATTCAAGAAAAGTTCACTGACGTTTAACGAAGCCTACAAAGAAGCAACGTCACATGAATCAGCAGAGAAAAACGCAACGAGTTCTCTTAACACGGGAAAACCTTGTGGATCAAAGAAGGAAGAAATATTTGCTATGAGCAATGCAAATAAAAAGCATTGGCGAAAACAATACTCGGAGAATCCGCAGCCTCCAAAAAACTACCAATACGGCAAGGGTAAAATGACGTGTTACTGTTGTGGTAAACCAAATCACACAGCGAACGTATGCAGATTCAAGGAATATACGTGTCACGGCTGTAAGAAGAAAGGTCACTTGCAGGTAGCTTGTCGAAGCAAAGGGTTCAACGGTGAGCAGAAACAACAGCGTGTCCAGCTGATCCAGCGTCATGGCAACGCAGAGGCAGCAGGCGACACGGGAAATTGCAGTATGCCTTACGCTGGAAGGGTTGTAAGGAAACTACATGAAGAAGATTTCTTGTGTTTGAAAGTTAGTGAAGTGAATAATAAAGCAGAGCAAGTGTCTAAGCAAAGGTGTTCAAGTGATTGCGAAGGCAACCCGATGTATGAGTATGTAATAATCAATGGTATTAACATAAAAATGGAAATAGATACGGGTACTTATGCAACTGTAATTTCTAATTTATACTATGTAAATTATCTTAGAAATTGCAAAATGAAAAAAACAGAACGGAAATTGAAAACTTATGATGAGCAAATTTTGAAACCGATAGGAAAATTAACGAATTTGATTGTCGAATTTAAAAATGAGAAACGCATGTTAGAATGTTTTGTATTACCTGGTTCAGGTCCGGCGTTAATTGGTAGGGAATGGTTAGCAGCGTTCGGATTATGGCCGTTGCAAATTGGCGACACAGGTGTGAGCGTGATAAATAAATTAAATATCGAAAATTTAGCTGATGTATTGAGCGAAAAATACAGTGAATTGTTTAGCGAAACGCCCGGGTTGTATAACAAGAGTGAATCTAAAATTCACCTTAAAGAGAATGCAAGACCAATAGCGTTAAAATGTAGAAGTATAGCACATGCGTTAAAACCGCTGGTTGAAAAAGAGTTAGATAGACTAGTGAATTTGGGACACTTAAAGACAGTCGACGTAAGCGAATAGGCAACGCCGAGTGTTCCCGTCTTTAAAAGCAATGGTAATGGTGGATTTTAAAATGACACTTAATCAATTTATAATAATTGATAAATATCTATTGCATACTATAGACGATATCTTTACTGTTTTGCAAGGTGGGAACGCTTTTTCAGAATTAGATTTAACGCATATGTATATGCAATTTCCAGTAGATGAAAAAAGTTCCAAGTTGCTCACGATTGTAACACACAAGGGATTGTTCAGGTATACTAAAATACCTGAAGGTGTTTCTCCTGCACCTGCAGACGTGCAGAGGAAGATGGACGAATGTCTAAGGGGTATTGATGGTGCGATATCGTATCTCGACAACATTTATATTACGGGAAAAACGGATGAAGAGCATTTAAATAATCTGCATAAAGTATGTAGCAGACTGCAAGAATGTGGGTTGAGGCTAAATAAAGAAAAATGTCACTTTATGAAAAAGAAACTATAAATTCTAGGTTACGTTATCGATAAGGATGGGTTGCATAAAGCAAAAACTAAAGTAAATGCAATGATAAATGCTCCTCAGCCGAAAAATAGTAAAGAATTAGCATCATTTTTAGGGCTAGTTAACTTTTACGCTAGATTTTTAGAAAACAGGTCAGACAATTTGAAACCTCTTTATGATCTGGTTAACAAAGAAAAATACGAATGGGATGAAAACTGCACAAAAGCGTTTGAATGGGTGAAAAAAGAATTATTCTCACCAAAAGTACTAGTCAACTATAACCCAAATGAGAAAGTAGTTCTGGCATGCGACGCGTCAGATTATGGCTTATCTGCTATTTTATCCCATAGGTATAAAAACGGTGAAGAAAAACCAATCGCGTATACATCGAAAAAGATAGCGAAAGATGAACTGAATAGGAAAATCTTAGATAAAGAGGCTATGGCTATAATATTTGGTTTTAAAAGATTTTACCAATTTGTATTTGGGAAAGTTATTATACTAAAAACCGATAATAAAGCTTTACAATTGATATTGGGACCACGAAAGGGCATCCCGCAAACGGCGGACAATAGATTTCAGAGATGGACATACTACTTGTCCGGATTCAGATATGAAATAGAGCACATAAAATCGGAGGCTAATGCAAACTGTGACGCACTTTCGAGGTTACCAATAGAAGACGAAACAGAACTGATTGATACAAACTTCCCTCAGGTAAACTTCTTCGAGGAGGGAATCATCTCATATAACTACAAAACATTAGCAGAAGAAAGTAGAAAAGATGAATTGGTATCGAATGCCATTAGGTACGTCTTAGGAACTTGGCCAAAAGACACTAGCAAAATGTCAAACGAAATGAAAATCCTATTTAATAAAAGGTTGGAACTAACGGTCGAAAAAGGTTGCCTATTTTGGGGGTTAAGAGCAGTCATCCCAGAGAGCATGAAAAATCTAATCTTAAGTGAACTGCATGCGACGCACTTAGGCATCGTAAAAATTAAAATGTTTGCTCGCTCATACGTCTGGTGGCCAAAAATTGATCGCGATATTGAGAGCATGATTAATGATTGTAAAATTTGTTTAATTCAAAGAAACAGACCTTCACATACTCCGTTAACAACAAGGCCATATCCAGACAAAGTATGGGAAAAAATTCATTGCGATTTTGCGGAATTGTTCGGTACAATGTACTTGATTGTGGTGGATGCACATTCAAAGTGGCCAGAAATAATTAACTTTAATAATAATACAAAAGCATATAGGCTTATAGAAGAGTTTAAGAAATTGTTCGCAAGGTACGGGTTACCATTTCACTGTGTTACAGACGGGGGGCCGCAATTTCGAAGTGAAGAATTTCACAGTTTTCTGGTCACACATGGCGTAAAGCATTCACTTAGTCCGCCATACCACCCAGCTACAAATGGAGCTGCGGAAAATCTGGTCCAAATCTTCAAAGATAAAGTCAAGAAAATCGTAAAAGGGGGAGAGGGTGTGAATAACGCGGTCAACATGTTCCTTTTTGATTACAGAAGCATTGAGCACTGTACGACTCGTAGAAGTCCGGCATATTTAATGTATAAACGCGAGCTCCGCACGAGATTTGACCTTTTACGCCCTAACGTAAACGAAACTATAGAAATAAAACAACGGGCCCTGATTGTTGCAAGGCCAGGTGAACGGAATGTTGATTTTCAAATAGGAGATAAAAGCGTATTCGATGATTATGGCATAAGGTCAGGGAAGCGAACGGAGGGTGAGATCGTTCGCCAAAGCTCCCCATCGACGTTTATCATAAAAGACGATAATAGGGTGTTGCGAAAGCGCCACGTAGATCAAGTGTTGAAACGTAAGAAGGCGCAGGTGCAGGTTAGGCGCTCTCCACGCCTGCATTAAACCGAAAATTAAAAAGAAGCGAGAGAGTTGTCGTATACGTAATGTGTGCCGTATGCGTGAGTGGTGCGAGCGACTGCGCACGCTAGTCGCGCACGTATTGTGTGTGCGTAATTAGTCGCTATTCGGGCAAGGCCGAGACCACATGGCCGGCAGGTGAAAATACCTTTTATAAGTAACTTGTGTTAATTTCAATAAATATCACATTATACTCGCACGTCGCGGCAGGCCACCTAACCTGATCCTAAATACACCACACTTACCATCGGATCGCGACCCGATATTTTTGGCAGGGCATGTTCCGTACCGTGGTGAAGTACGTGCGACGTTGTCCCACATGCCAGTTGACGAAGGTGGAACAAAAACTCCCCTCCGGGCTGATGGGACGACGTCGTGTCGAGGCCCCGTGGATGGTAATTGCCGCCGATATTATGGGCCCGCTTCCTCCGAGTAAAGCCGGACATCAATACCTCCTGGTGGTGCAGGATTTATTTACAAAATGGATTCAATGTTGTCCCCTTCGGCGCGCCACCGGGTTAAAAATTTCCGAGGCCCTCGAGAACCACGTATTTTCGCGGTGGGGTACGCCCGAGGTGATCCTTACCGATAACGGGACCGAGTTCGTGAATAAGGCGATACACGAATTAGCGAAAACCTACGGTATCACGATTTCAACCACGCTCCCGTACCACCCGCAGGCGAATCCCGTAGAACGAGTCAATCGCGTATTAAAAACGATGATAGTATCGTCTATCGGCCGCGATCATCGCGACTGGGATGCGAATCTCCCGAGCTTCCGCTTCGCGTACAATACCGCGTACCATACCGCACTCCAATCCTCCCCCGCGTTTTTGAACTTCGGACGGGAACCAAGGCCGAAACTATGCCGACGAGGAGACGGAGAACCGACGGCTGATACGGAACTCGCCAATACGGGCGACTGGAAAAATCGCGTCTCGCGTCTATCAACCTTGCGACACTGGGTGGGGGAAAATCTCGACAGGGCGTACGAATCGCAGGCGAAGTATTATAACCTTCGCCGGAGAGAGGTACAATTCGCGGTCGGTGACTTGGTCTTGCGACGCCAACGCGTTTTATCGTCCGCCGCCCAGAATATCGCCGCGAAGCTGTGCCCCAAATATAGCGGGCCCTTCCGCGTACGCGAGAAACTCTCGTCGGTGGTCTATCGCCTGACCACCTTAGACGGGAAAGAGGTCGGAAAGGCCCACGTCGCCGACCTCAAGACGTACACACCACCGAGTAACGGACTCGCGTGATAAGGAACCCTACATGTACACCATCCGAAGAGGCGCGGGAGAGACGTAGGCGCCTGGCGCGGGAGATGGAAACCATGACGAATCATCTCGCCGCGGTGACCAACCACCAAACTCACCTGGCCAAGGAGATGAAAGAACTTGACGAGCTGCTCCTGACGCAGCCGGAGACGACCTCCGACCACAGCCAAAATACCGCCAGGCCAGAGGTGCCCGTAGGGGACCTCTTAGGGCCTATCGAGGGGGTGACCCCCCTCCTGCCGATGCCGCTGCGACCCACGCCGAGGACCGTACCGAAGCCGGCCCAGCCGACGGACCCGGAGGTACGCCCGGCCGAGCCGCCGTCGACCACTCGCGCTGCGGCCAAGGTGCCATGCGCCGCCATCCCGCCCGCTCGTCGCCGGCCGAGGAACGCAAGACACGACAAGTGGGAGAGGTACTGGCGGCAGACGAAGGACGAGCCCCAAACCCCACCGGTGCGACCCAACGAGTGTTGGAACTGCGGCCAAGTCGGGCACAGAAGGGACAAGTGTCCCAAGCCGCCCGCGCCGCACTGCTACCGGTGCGGCCGGCAGGGGTGCTCGGTGCGCACCTGTCCGACGTGTGGCCCGTCGTGGGAAGCTGAAACCCACCCCGCCACCCGGTAGGGATAGGCAGACGACCGCCAGGGTGATCCCGACGCCGCCAATGCGAAGGCACTAACCTCCCGTACCCACCAGGGAAAAGATCCCGAAACGAGATTATATATTTTATTTTGTGTTGTTTTTTTTTCTTTATTGATTAAATTATTATCGCCTTGAGACCACTCAAGATGTTCCGGGCCCCCACCAAGAGGGGCCAAGTGTACCGACCCTCACCCAGGGAAAAATAAAATACCGTTTGAACTACTTCGTCATTGTCATTTAGGCCACCCGGTCCCGATGGTTTCCTCCCCAGCATCTGGTTATTCGTTTGTCGAGTCCGAGTGTTCGTCCGCCGGTGAAGGCTCCACAAGTGTAAAGGGAGACTTCCGAAGGGAACCGCGCCAGAACCAATCGAGCGAGGGGTCACGAAGGGGAAATGCCGTAGCAGTCCGGTCCGGTTTATAGGAAGAAGATCTTTATTGTTTGACGGTTTTACAAATTCTGGTGTTACGCTGTTCACGCTCAAACATCAGGTTGTTATAAACAAATCGATCGTCGGCTTGTGTTTGGGAATGGGTGGCTGGGACAGCCTTATCGGAAGGCTTGGAAAGTCGAGGCGGATGGTCGGAAACGAATAGAGCGAAAACTCCGTGCGCGACGATACGACACGTGCGGAAAGGTAGAAGGGAGCACGTGGTCGGTTAGTTTGTACGAGAATTCATGTAGCACTTTGGTGAATCACTTTGTATTTGATAACCACAATGTACACCGTCGAAAATAAAGGACACGTATGATCGACTTGGCTTAGCCTTTGATTTACGCGCAATGCGGTACAGCAAGACTGGTAAAACGACGGAATCGGTTCTCGAGAAGCGTGGTTGTGCGCCGACGGTTCGCGGAAAAAAGAAGGCCGATTCCGGGAATCGCTCGCGGATGTCGTCACTCGCGAGTGCGACGATTGGCTAGTGTGCCGTGGGCTTATTTGCAGAGACGGACGTGCTCGGGAGCTAATTAGCGCTGCGCCTGAGCGCGCGCGGTTTTAAATAGTGCAAAGTCGCAGGATCGGCCCGCTGCCCGTATTGCTCGGAGCAACTCGTCGCCGATTCCCGAACAGCTTGTAATGACAACCGGTTACCAGTGAAACGAGCAGACGAGACAAACGGATGACTGTCAGATCGTCCCAGCTGACTTCCGACGATCGATCGTCACCAACATTAATGTATATATATGTAACAAACTCCTACAGGTTTAAGGGGGGGGGGGGGGGAGTTGTGACGTTGCACAAATCGCGTCGCCCCTTTGGCGCCCCAAACAACCGAACGAAGGGACCGGACTGCCCAAAAACAACGTTATCGCGAATAGAACCACGGCTCGATAGGTTAGGAAGCGCTCCCCGAGGAACTCCCGAATGGACAGGAAACTCGCATTTTCACACCTTTCGCGCGCGCCGAGCCCGGCAAGTTTCAGGTAGGCGAACGGCACCCCGGTATCCAGCCGACCTGAGGAAAGGGCACAGCGCTTCGCGGGACCACCTACGCCAAACCCTGGCCAATACGAAAATCCGGTGCATCGGTAATGTCGAGGAATGGGCGACGCCACACACGGGCCAGACAACCCGGAGGTGACGAAGCAGGACGAAGGCCCCTGTCGACCAACCGACAACACATTTCGCGGTCCTGCCGCCGCCTCACCTAGCCATTTTCAAGGGGCCTCGGCGAGGGTGGTGTAGGCGTCCCCCCTCCTCCATACCGGGGGAGATCGCGGATCTACCCCGAGTTCCAATTTTGGGATGATTTTCGCGTAAGGTCTGGGGCCCAAGGACCAGACGTAGGCACGATCCTGCGGGTTACGAATTTCGCGCCAGTCGCGCGCCCTATTAGAGGAAAAGCCGGACTAGGGCACGAAGTGGGGATACGAGGACCCTGTCGTAACGCGCACGGACCCGGACGAATTACTGTCGCGGTGACTTCCGTACCGAGTCGCACCCGGAAAATACCGAGCCAGCGCAGACCGCCGTGTAGTTTGTGATACCGCATTATTAATACCGATTGCCGTAAACGCGAAGTGCGTGCACTCTACTACCGAGCTGCAGCGGTCCCAGGATCTCGATCCCGTCACGAGTCGAGCGTAGAAAACAGGAGACCATCCCGAGCGAGACGGACAGAACCGCGACCGAAGGCGGAATTATATCGAGAGGAACGGTGAGTCCCCTCAGTGACCGTATTCGTTTGTTTTTCGCGAGTTGGTTCGCCAGGCTCTACCGGGGAACCGACGAGGTCGGCCGACGACGATTCCGTGCCCTCGCGAGAACGCGAGCTCGCGGATCGCCCGTCGGGCGCGTAATATCGCGTCTCGTTCCCCGAGTTTTCGCGTGCCGGGGCGCTTCTCGCCTCGGACATTCCGCTCGTACCGAATTCACCGGTACCTTGAGCCGCGGCACCGAGTTCCCGGAAAAATATCGTGCGGAAGTCTTCCTCGGAGGAGCTGCCGCCGTTACCGTTTGCAACTATCCGTTCGTTACGGTACTTCTCGCGTTATTCCTATCGAGCCGTCGCGTAGCCTATCGCGAAGTTTTCGCCGAGCGTTCGCCGTCCGTCGGAACCGAAACCGCGCCGCGACAGTCATACCGTAATCGCGCCGACCACCTGCGTGCCGCGAACCCCTCGCTTCGGCGAGGGGCTATTCTCGTGCCGATCTACCGCACCCCCGCGGCGTATTTTACCGATCGACAACAGCGCGTTGCGAACCCTCCACCTTATCGCAAACTTTGTACTAAGAGCGCGGGCTCTCGGGTGCGGCCACGTGGCCGCGGCTTTGTAAGATCCGACGCCAATAAAATTGTAGAGCCAGGCCCGACTATAGATCTTTTCACCTGCGCGATCCGCCCTGCCGTGAGGGCTGTCCTCGCTCCCTTCCGTGTCCGAACCCCCGACCCTTTTCGCGCCTCTCGACATTCTCGCGGTTCCCGAAGGTTCACCTCCCGCCCCCAGCTTCGGCTAAGGGCGGACTTCGTCCGCGTTTCGCGTGGCACCCTTCCGGTGCCTGGCGCCCGAGCAGCAGGCTCTTTTCGATTTCCGAGAACCTTCGGGAATCTATTAGTACCGGGAGGACCGCGTATTCACGGCTGTACGCGGCCCGGCCTCTGAGCCCATAAATTCCCGGAGTGGATCCCGCCCCCGCCTTCCCACGCGGCGAGTGGAGGTCCACGTTACAAGAAATAAAACGATTTATTCGTTCGTGCGACAGTTGTCAAAATAAAAAATTGGTACGTTCTAAAACACGCGAGCCCATGTTAATAACGGATACTTCCGCAGAACCTTTTGAGAGGGTAGCGTTAGATACAGTAGGACCATTACCGACAACTCCCAACGGAAATAGGCATATATTAACGATGCAAGATAATTTAACAAAATACTGCATAGCAGTTCCCGTTCCTGACATAAGAGCCGAGACAATCGCGCACGCTTTAACGACCCATTTGATATTACAATATGGTACTCCTCGGGCAATATTAACAGACAGAGGTACAACTTTTCTAAATAAAGTTATTCAAAAATTGACAAAGGTTTTCAAAATCCGACATTTTATGACATCTGGTTATAGACTACAAACAAATGGATCATTGGAAAGAAGTCATATAGTGTTAACGGAATATATCAGCCATTATGTAGATAGATATGACGATTGGGATAGGCTAGTACCGTTCGCAATGTTTTCATATAACACTTCGGTACACGAAACAACCAACTTCACACCTTATGAATTGGTGTTCGGAAAAGTTGCTCGTTGTCCAAGTTCGTTCCCGGGGAACGAAAATTTACCCACATACAACACTTATCTTTCTGATCTGATTGTACGACTAAACGAAATGCATACAATAGCCGCGAGAAATCAGAATAAGGCTAAGGAAAGATCCAAGGTTTATTATGATAAAAGGGCGCGACCGTTCCGCGGAAAAATAGGGGACATGGTACGCGTCGTAGTCGAGCCGCGAGCTGGAAAGTTTAGTAGCCGTTATCATGGACCATACAAAATTGTTGGAATTTTGGCAAAGAACAATGTTATTTTAGAAGATGATAACGGAAAACAATTCACCAAACATGTAGATAAATTGAAATTATAAACCTTGTTAACGCTGGAAGAGAGAGACATATTAATGCTTAAAGATTTACCGCTATTCACTTTGCAAATCTTAACGGATGAGACGCATCGATACGGTCGGCGCTTGTGCAACGATGGGCCCGACTGGCGAATTGCGCAAACTATTTAAGCAGATATTAATAAAATATTGTAAATAAGTTGCAGAACAACCTAGGCTAAGCCACATCTTCGGATGTCACAAGCAATTGTAAGGTTAACCAAACCAGACCGTGGACATGACTGTCATGCGACATAAACAGCCAGTCATTGGGACACAAACGATGTGATACGAATGCGAACCGCTGCCATGATTGGCGCGAAAGGAGAAACATTATTATTTATGTGTTGTGTTGTCTCCGATTATATTTACACGAACTTATACAAGCATTGTAACCATAGGATTATAAATGAACCATGGAGCCGCAACCAGGATGCAGTTCAGGGACAGCAGGAGAAGGAAGGAGGCTATTAATACTGCGATTAGCCAATCATACCAAGAAGGAGGACTTACTGAAAGTTTTCCGACCCCACGGAGCGGAACACGCAGTAGTATTGAGAAAACCCACGGGCAATCAGGCGTTCATCACGTTTGAAAAACCGGAACAAGCAAAAAAACTGGTAGGACAAAATTTCGTTGTCCACAAGCGGAAGCTAAGGATCCGTCCTGCAGACCCGTGGCATGAGGCTAAACTGATAGCGCCGCGACCGTCGGTTAATGCGTTTCCGGGCCTAGACCTTGTGGATAAGGTACTCCTACCGGTGGAGTGTATTGCGAAGATTGCGACGTATTTACAATTTCAGGATAGAGTAGCACTAGAATTAGTCTCGACAAGGTGGCGAGAGGGGACCTTAGCGTCGTATGGTAAAATTAAGCGTCTCGATGTGACTGATTGGCGTTGGCCGCATGGGTGGAACGGTAAGACGGTTACTATGGGCGCATTACATTGGTTATTACGTAGAACAGCAAACCATATAACAACGATAGTGGTAGCTGATGAGAGTATTTCAAAACTTCTACAACCACAAATAATAGCTATAGCAATAAAAACTTTCCCGAACCTTACATATTTAGATTTTACAGCAGCGACCATAAGGCCAACGTCACTTAGGAACCTTGTCGAAGGGGCAAACCAAGTGGTACATATAGCGTTTGGAAAGTCACAACCACCGATAGAGCCAGAACTAGCCCAGGTGCTCGAAAAAGCTAAAAATTTAGAGACATTTGAATTAACAAAAACCGTATTAAGTGGGAAAGCATTACATTACTTAAATCCAAACTTGAAACATTTTAAAATAGACAAGTGTGTAGGAATATCAGTACAATATTTAATCGATATACTAGGAAGGTTACAAGCCTTAGACTCTTTGGACTTAATATTACAACAAACACTGACCGACGATACTATACTGAGTACTTTAGCCAATAATAGAAACCTACAACAAACGCTAAGAACTCTAAGAATCCACGCGCTGACCTTCGGCGTGGCCCAGTTAAACCAAGATGAGGAGGATGACCAGCTCCGAATAGGACGAGGGGACTTTGTGGAAATAGAACTGGGACCAGTAGATCAGGCCCTACCGATAATCCGGGATTACCGTCGAATCACGCATCTCTCACTAACATTTTGTGGATGGGTGACAGGCACTACGGTACAAGAAATAAGTGCGAATCTCACACAGATCGAACACCTAGATCTAAGTGGTTGCACAAATATCAGAGGAGAGTCGTCCCTCGACACATTATCTAACTTGGATAAGTTAGCGGTCCTGGAATTGAACAACATGTATCCAGAAATGCCAGGGTATGCGTTGGGGTCATTGTGTGGATTAAGAGAAATACACTGTAGGTCAAATCCATCAATACATAGCGAGCATATTTGCAGTATAATTAGGAATTGCCCACAAATACAGGTAGTAGATGTGGAAGGATGTGCGAGAATAGACAAAGCAGTGTTAATGTGCGCATACAATACCGTTAGATTAACGGATAGAACACAGATATTGCATATATATATATAGCAGATACTACAGTCAGTAGATACACTAACTATAAAAAGAATTCGCGCATACAAGTCTTTTTCGACCGCCGTTTCGAGCCATTGTTTTGTTAGTCTGGGTTCCGATTAAGCGCAAAACGTATATTAGCCGTGTTAACATCATCGGGGACGACGATGGCTTTAAGGAGGGAGGACTGTTACGTTCCGAACAATTATTATTAGTTCTGAAACCATTTTGGCTTTATCCGTCGGTAGCACTGTGGTTGATAATTCCTGTAATTGTGGGATTTCCCTAATTGATCACAGTGTGGCCTTTGACGTTGTATAGCATTCTAGATTATTCCGCGTTAAATGTGTTTATGTAATGAATACCCTTCTTGGAATCAACGCCGTCTGGAAAATATTTAGTCTTAGTATAGCAAGGCGACTTTCTATAAGTATTTAGATGAGACAAAGGGAGAGATAGCGACGCCCCGCTTGTCGCCTTGTTTAGTATTAAGCGACCTTGTCAGTCGGGCCGTAACATAAGGCGTGTTGCACCAACGGTCGGGGGAGAGGCTGGCTTATGTGGTGTTGAGTATGGGAGCGTGAGGGTGTTCGGTAATTCTTTGCAATTGTGGGGCCACCCTAACCGAACGCACCGAGCGTCGTCTCAGGTATGTTGACCGTTGAAGGTTTTCCTTTGTTTACACAAAGTTTACACAAAAATCGCCGTTCGGCGACCGTTGGTGTAGGCATGAGTGTGTGAGAGAGAAAGAAGTCGCAAGAGTGAGAGAGGAATGCGTGACGCGCGTGATTGGGCTGTCAAACTGAGACCCAAATTTGATTGGCTAGGCGCGTAGAGAGGGGAGCTGGCCAGCGGGCCGAGCTAGCCGAAACGCGGCACGGAGCGATCCTTCTTCGATGTACAAGCGCGAGGTGCGTGTCGTCGAATCCGTGAGATCCGTGTTAGGCAGAGTTTCGTCTTAGGGTTTCAATAGCGCCCGGGCGGAAAGTCCTAGATCTCTCGTTAAATAGTTGTAATTTGTTTTAAACATTAACTCGTCTTGCCGAGCCCGTTGTGCTCGTAGTTTTAGTTCAGTATCAGTTTTACAGTATCTCGTTAGCCCCGCAGTATCGTTATTCGCGTGGCGGAGTGTTTAACGAGTTAACCGTTTTAATTTTAGCTTTTAGATACATTACTCAACGGCATATTGTATTCTCTCTTTGCGAGTTATTTCCACCGTTGTATTGTGTGGAGAGAGATATTGTATTGGTGAGTGGTTTTCGTTGTGTTTTTATATTGTTTATATTCATGTGTGATATATTGCTAAACTGTTGCCTTGCCGGTCCCTATACAGCCGTGCGGGTTATGTTAACCGATTTCACTCGATTGTTTTCTCTCCGCATTTGCGTAAATATATTCATACGTAGTTCGTTCATCTACTCGAACCCATAGTTTGTCATTCAAATCCTCCTGTTCCTTTATGCTTGAACCGTCGGGAGAGCAGCGGAACAGTGGGTAGTAAATCTGGACGATTAGAGATATCCCGCTCTCTCGGTTTAGGCTTATGCCCTTCCGGGAGTTCGCGTAGTCGTCACACTGGTGACCGAAAAATGTATTTAGTTATTTATGTTGATGATGGGCTTTTAGCAGCTACGCAGAATTTCTTAATAGATCAATTCTTTACTGAATTAGCGAAGGAATTTAAAATAACTACCACAAAAGAAGTAACGAATTTCTTAGGCGGAGAAGTTGTCAGATTAAAGGTTGGTTCTATATTTGTACACCAGACAAAATATATTGAAAGCATTTTACAAAAATTTAATTTAAACGAAGCAAATAGTGTCTGTTCTCTAATAGAGGCAAGTTGGGATGCAGGTAATTCAGAAGGAAACAATTGTAAAGCGCCCTATAGGGAGGCCGTAGGTAGCCTTATGTATCTTCAAGTATTTAGCCGGCCCGATATAAGCTATGCCGTAAACATTGCTTCGAGAGCTCTAGAAAAACCAAGCGAAGGACATTGGCTACTCGTCAAGCGAATAATGAGGTACCTCAAGGGTACGTTAGATTTAGGATTATTTTATACTAAAGGCGGTAATTTTAAGGTATATAGTGACGCAGATTATGCGGGAGACAAGGAGACGCGTAAATCAACGTCGGGTATCGTATGTCAATACGCGAATGCAGCCATCTCATGGCAGAGTAAGAGACAGCAATGTGTATCATTGTCTACGACAGAAGCTGAGTATGTTAGCGCAGCATCAGCCGTTAAAGAGATTGTGTGGCTAAAGAAATTGTTCGGTGAATGTGAAATTAATGTACAATACACGTTATTAGTAGATAATATGAGTGCGATCAAATTAATCAAAAATCCAGAGTTTCACCAGAGAAGTAAACATATCGATGTAAAATATCATTTCATACGTGATCTACATAATAAAAGCGAAATTGACGTAGAATATGTTAAGACCGATAAGCAGTTAGCTGACATTTTTACGAAAGCACTATGTAAACCACGATTCATGCATTTAGTAAAGGAATTAGGACTGTTCGGTGCCGTCGCCGCAACAGACGCGGTCGTCATGCGACACCACGACGACGATGAGCACCACTGCTCTCGCCGACTCCGCGGAACAATAGACCACGGGGACCTCCAGCGAAGACGACTGTTTAGGTCACGTTTTTTGGAAACCCCCACCAAAGGAGAATCGACGCTCGATACTCGTCGCGAGGTCGATCGCTCTCTCGCTTTCCGGATCGTGAATCGTTCACACCTTCGTTTTTCGTATCCCGAGCAATCGGTAGAGTGTCGGCCGTTCGTGAAATTAACCGCTCGTTTAACATTATACCGGCGATCCTAAGATTATTGTTACGCGAGTGCTTGGTGCCCGCCAAGTCTCGCGATCAGACGATATCAAAATAAACCTGGTCATTTTTCGCACCACCCAGTGACTTTTTTCATATCCACGTGGCACCCATCTCGCCGTCTCCTCACTCAACTCCACCAGCCTCCACGAAACACATGTTAATTCGTCTTTCGAGGCCTCCCGAGAGGCCAAGGTGTTCCTACCGCAGGCGCGGAAAAACTAATAAAAAGACTACCGCAAAACCAACGGTGACTCGTCTCATTTTCTGTTCCGACCAGGCCCAGCTCTTCCCTATCGGAGGGGTCCAATTGAGTCTTTTCGAAATGTGAGGGGTACAATTGAATTTACAGTAAAACGCCATAAAAACCATCATTTGTACCACCTTCGGAAATGCGTCTGCCGAAAAAACGGTTGGGCATTTTATGAACACGGAATAAACTTCGGGACGTCCAAAATTGTTTTATTGCCGTAACCGTCAACTACCTGCGCTGACGAATCGGGCAATTCCCAGCGTTAGTCCACCCCCACAAGGAGCGTCTTCCAAAAAATATTCCGCCAATCGAATTTCGAGAAATCAACCCCCCGCCAACGCTCGGTTCACATGCCGACCAGGAAAGAAGAGACTCTCGAAAACCGGCAAAGCAACAACATCTAGTGTCTAACTCGCTGTCCGATACATTATGCAAGATTCTCGAGGAATGGGGTGGTTGATTTTAAATAACGCTTTACTGATTATATTAGTATATATCAGCTAGTAGGTAAACGCTCGCTCTCTTAAAACGCACCGTAATATACTTTCTTTCTGATTGACTGCGACTACCCCTCTCGTCGAACTTCCACGCCTTATATACTCTTTCACCTTCTTGCATTCGTCTCGCTTGCACTCTGTCTCTCGCATCTGTCACGGCCCGATAAGACCAGGACAACAACCCTCGCAACACGTCACCAGGCCCAAGTTCACGACCGACTCAACGCCCAACACTTTGACCCATTGGACAGTCTCAAACCTTCGTACCTCAATGATTATGACAGGACGTGCAAATATGCAAGTAATGAAATATGTAATTGTACGTAAATTGTACGTAAATAGACTGCCGGTCGCGCACGTGCTCATGGTTCGGCGGTCGAGAGCAGAGAGAGCTCGGCGATCAGGCGGCAGCGGTCAACACGTTACAAAACAAAAAAATACCGCACGCGGTTCAGGTGTCTTACGTGCGGGCACTTTGAAAATCTTAACACGTACCTTCCGCGGAGCATTTCGCCGTCCGTCGGAACCGAAACCACACCACAACAGTCGCATTGTAATTGCGCTGACCATCCGCGCGCCGCGAAGTTCTCGTCTCGGCGAGAACATTAACCCGTGCCGATCTAACGCACGCGCGCGGCATATTTTATCGAACGACTACCACGCGCTGCGATCCCTCCATCGATTCGCCAATCTTGTACAAAGTGCGAGGGTGCGGCCATGTGGCCGCGTACCTTCTAACATCTGACAGGGAATAAATCTTTTAGAGCCCATTTCGTATTGTGATTCTTTCAACCTGCGCGACCTGCCCTGCCGTGAGGGCTGTCCCCGCTATTTCCGTGTCCGAAGCCCAGGCAGGTGGATGGTGGATTATGCGCGTATGCGAGACTTTAATGATCGCAAAAATCAATCTGCCGGCTTTAGCTGGGCAGATGAGGTCGATGTAAAAGATCGTTATGAGGCTGCGGTCGGTGCAGGCAAAAGAGTAACTCCTAGCCGCCAGCAACATAACAAATCTCGTTCCGACCGTTGGAAGGAGGGAGCTGGAACACCAGCAAATAAACAACCCTCTTCTAGAGATGCCGAGTCCGTGGTGGACTTGAAGATGTTCCGGGCACAGAAACAAACGCCTGAAGTAGTCGAGGACTTGTACTCCGTGGGGTCAATGGGGCCACTGACGCCCATCACCCAGCAGTAGGGTCACAATCTTGACTATTCGACATTTCCGCTCCTTGTTGAGCGGACATTTCGAGACTTACTCACCGTTGACGAACGGTTGACACACACGATGCCGTTTTGTGCATTCTTGCATTATTGCAACACGTTGCTTAATGCAACTATTATTGACGTCTCCCAAAACGAAGACCGAGAGGGAGCCCTATATGGAGAAGGAGATGTAAGGCGATATCTTGACTACATGGTACCTAGTCAGATTGGAGAATACTTCTCCCTTATATCACATGTCACCACGATTGCTGGTGACCACGTCCGAGTTAACATTCCGGACGTTGCTATTCCGCGGAGGGGGAACCATGCTGGCACGTTTGTACCAGTGACTGCACAAAACCATAATGCATATGAGTGCTATGTCGCCCCGATGGTTACGCGAAGAAGAGTGGAAGCCACTCTTGATAGGAATAGGAACTGGCGTCCATTGCCCGAAAACCTGATGGGCTTGGAAATGGTTCCAACATCGAACTTCCTAGGATACGGACCAATTGAAGATCTTAGTCCGGAAGGAAGGAATGTTCTTACGGGGGTATATTTTCCGCCCGCAACCGCCGACACTTTGGAGGGACGCCTCCAATTCTCCCAGGAATTGATGACCCGAGTTAGCCATGTTATGCGTAACATGGAAGAAAAATATAAGATGACGTCGGCCATGACGAAAAAGAAGGTTGTACCAGGCCTTGTTGGCTATCGGGAGGTGACACAACCTACTGAGAGCACTGAAGACTTGGCGAATGTTAATGCCGCCGTCTTGACGTGCAATAACGTCGGTTCTTCCATCGTACAGATGATGCAGAACCATGGATTAAAGAGGAAGCGATCTAGAGTCGCTCCTGGACTATGCGCATTGAGTGTGGAGCACACGCCTCTTGATGGGTGGATGAACACTGTATTGTTTCGTTCGGGTTAAATATGTTTTTATTAAAACGTAACAAATAACAATTGTCGCCTGCGGAATTAACTTTGGGCAACTGTTTCACGGAGCCAGTAGACTCTCGCGGTACAAGAAATAGGAAGAATTTCCGAGTAAAGAGTTTGTCTGATCGAGTAACTAACGAAGTCTAGTCGAACTTCTGTGTTCTCCGAGTAACGAGTCTAGTCTTTCTAACGAGTGACGAATGTAGTCTCACTTCTATGCGAGTCTCCGAGTAACGAGTTTAACTTCGGTTCGAGTCTAACCTCTGTTCGAGACTAACCTCTGTTCGAGTCTATGCGAGTCTAACTTCTGTCCCGGGGTCCGCTCGCTGGTCACCTCGGTGGTGCCGAGAAATCATCCCAATTTGGGGGAAAAGTCATTCTCATTCGCTGGCTGACCTGAAGGGGAAGAATCTTCCGGACAACCCTCACCGGTGGAGGAGGAAGTCTCCACCCACAAGTCAAACCAGGAAAGTTGGAAAAAAACGAATTGCAGGACCCCGGAACAGCCCGAGTATTTAGCCAAGTGGCTTGCGACGAATTTATTGCCCCTTAACTTGGGTCCGGTGACGACGGTTAAGGGGCACGCGCACGTGTGGCACAAGAGGGGTTGCGCTCTTGGCCTGGTCGACGCTTGAGCGGGCCATAAGGCCCACTTTGTTCGAATCCGAGACCTCCGGTACATTGCGGGTGGTACGCGGAGCGAGGATTTCCCGGATTGAACCTTTATGGCCACTTTCCAATGCCATCAGCTAAAAAACCCTCGAGGACCGTGCGTACGGCCACTCGAGAATTAGCATTCATCTAGTTTTCGAAGGATGGCTAGAAATCGGAGAAGGGCATTATTTATGGCTTTCAGCTTTAACTTTATGCAGCTGTTGCCTCGCGACGATTGACTAAATGTAGAGAAATCTCGGTGGGACCGAACAAACACCATCAATGCTAATTTTGTTTGCAGTGGAGATTTCTCCTGCACGCGATATCGCGATGATCCGGGACTACGTTCAGCCCGATTCATCGCCATCGCAGCAGATGGAAACCGGTCATACGAAATTGACCGATGGATCATCCGTAACTTCAGAAAGGCAGGTGGATGGCGTTGTAGCGCGTTTGAATCCGGGGTGGATTCTATGGGATTGGAAACATTTGGAAACACTTGGAATCATTGGAAACAAGAGTAGTAAAACTAACGTAATACTACGCATCGATAGCTCAGATTCCGAGCCAACGTGTAGTGCTTACTTCAAGGGGGTAAGAATGTGAGTAACAAAGGACATCTTTTCAATTATAATTGTTACGAGCCAGGGCTGCGAGCAACGCGAGAGGCCGGCGAGGGGTTGTTACCCCAGGAATATGGTTTCAATTTGTTAGTTAGGTACGCGGACGCACCCAATGCGAGATCGGGGAGCCGCTAGGATAGTTGACGTCGAGGACGCACCTGATGCGAAATCAGGGAACCTCTGGGAGGTTGGAGTCAAACGCAGACGCACCTGATGCGAGACCAGGGAGCTGCTGGGATACGGAAGAACCCAATGCGAAACCAGGGATCCGCTAGGATAGTATAATTTTCGTGGATGCACCCAATGCGAGATCGGGGAGCCACTAGGTTGGAGAAATCTTCATTGAATTGAATCTAATATTAGTAAGCTGTCGTGATCCCGGAAGGAGAAAGTCTTTCGTTCTTAGTTGATTTCTTTATTTTATACAATTAGTGTCACGATGCGTTCGGTTCGAAGTGCGAATGAATTCTGAGCTGGTGATGCAAGGAAAAATGGGGAGAAGGATGACTTTAGGGTAGGAGAATTATGGGGGAGGAAAAGTGAAAGTCGGAAACAAGTCAAGGGATGGTCGCTGGAGAGGATGTCTGGTTTTCGTCTATTTCAAGGATGGCTAAAGTCTTGTTGCGATTTGGTTCTAAGAAGAGAAAGTAGAGAAGGAAAGGGTGGGGAAGAGTGAGAGGACGGAGAGGACGGTTGACTTTTCTATGGGCGACGAAAACTCAGTTCCGGAAGGTGATTTATTGGGTTCGGGGCCCTTATGGTTAAAACGGCGTAGGCTAGGGTAGGTATGATCGTAGGAGTGTGAGAGTATCTGACACCTCCCTCCTGTAGATTAATTTACGGATATCAAAACGTGAATTAATTAGATTCTATCGCTGCGGTCGACATTATAAACGTGGTACGGTAAAAATTAGTAATACGGAATGACAATAATATCTAGCAATAATTTTACATTAATGATATTGGTTTACATAATGATAGTATTAGTAAGTAGTTCGCATGTGAAAGATTATGAATGTGTAGATATTAATGCGTGGAAAAGTTTATATGTGCTAAGTAGGTAAATGATCTAATCTAAATATTGTTAGTAGGTCGAAAATTATAATTAATCTTAATTACGTATACTAGCAAAAGAGAACGGAAAACAATTTTTTTTTTTTTTTTATTAACGAGTTTGTAAATTAGGGATGCGGATGATATAACGCAAGAATAATAAAATTAACGCAATGATGTCAATATTAAACTATAAATACGGATCGCGATATGATGTAATCTTATCTATAATATATATATATTTTTATTATTATTCGTGAATCGCAATGGGATTAATCCATATTTACGGAAGGGGTACGGGATGATGATCTTCTTAGTCCATGTGGTAAGGTCGGCTGGATCGAGGGATCAGCTTGGCGGTAACCATCAAAATTATGGGTTGAGCGAGGGTCAAATTCCCTCTCTTCTGACTTGGCCCTGTATTCTTCTTCCAGAATTTGTGACAACTGTGTCCTCGCCACAGGTGCAGTGTTGATGTTCGTGTTGATTACTTTGAAGCAGCAGGTATCCTTTATTGATTTTGATTCCTTAGCGAAACACAGGTGTCTCATTGTAGGCCGCAGTAATCCACAGTAGCGTAAAAGGTTGATTATAAGTATCAATCCGACAATGGATATTGTGACACTTAGTAGAACCGTGTGCCATTGGTTATGGTAGATGGTTGTCGGTTTTTTTTTAGTTGTTCTTGTAGGAGAGTATCCAGTTGAGTAACTTTGTGATTTAGATATTTAAATTCTTCTGTTCTCGTATTTGTGATTTTGATTGGTGTCAAACGTACTGGCGTAATTATGGAATTCCCGTGTGTTTTGGGACAGCAATCATCTTCAACGATGTTGTGCGGTGTTGAATTATGACTACGATTTGTAGTGACTTTTTCTGACGGTTCCAAAACTATTGTTTTTGTATAACCCTTGCATTGGGGTTGAAGTCGAATAATTCCGGCGGATGTTAGTGTTCGACGTCTTCAATATGTGTCGGAGAGCATGTCAGAGTTAATTGTAAAGGATGCACGGCGGTAAAGATCCATTCGTTGTTTTGGATGTAGTGCCACATCTCGAAATCAGGTTCGGTTGTATGAATCTGACACGATGATGGTATTCTCTTGACAGTGGAGGTGAGTAGCGTTGACTCGCATGTTGGTTGTCCAGATGTTCGAGTCACGTGTTTGATAGAACAAATGCGTTCACCGGTATCGACTGATAAACATGCTTCGAGATTTTGAAGCAATGTGTAATACACCTTATTTGTACTCAGTAAGATGTAGGGAGAACTCGGTTGGATATATGAGTAGGTATTTGAAGGGTTGAGAGGAGCAGGGAACGGTAACATTTCGTAGAGCTCGTAATGTGTTTCCTCGATTAATGGAATTTTAATATTGAATATTAATATATTATTGATACAGACAATGTTTAATTGATGCAATTTTTCGTACTTGTATATGTTGGAATATGTTAATGCAATAGGCCATTTCAATCCTTCTCTGAGAGTAATATTGTTCAATTCATGGAGTAGGTTTTGAGGGGTGATTATCTGTGGGTGTAATATGTTATGAATTCCTAATGTGATAGAATAGATAATCGTGTTGTAGTAGTCATCTAGTTCCGAAGATATTTGTGATAGAGAAAATATTTGTTCGAGAATGAGATGTCGTTTAAAAATATCGTTAAGGTAATTAGTGGTCAAATTAGAAAAGTTATTGAATAGTTTGATGTTTTCATTAAGTTTATCCTCATCAGCACGGAGGTTTTGAATAGATGAGTTGAAATTTTGGATGGTGTTGCTAATAATTGAGATTTGTTGTTTCATTAATAACTGGACATTTCTGTTTTCAAAGGTAGTTGAGTCTATTGTTTTCTTATAAAATTCGACGTCCTCGATACTAGGAGTGCCGAATAGCCAACGTAGAATATAAGCAGTGCTGTCAAATAATCCTCTTTTTGTTATCGTTTTACCTTTAATTGATTCGTTGTTTATCATGTACTTTAAAGTTTCAATTTTATCCTTAATTACTGAGATACGCGATTGTATAGTTTGAAGAGATTGGTGACAAAAGTACTCATTATCATTATGAAGTATTTGTGTGGGTTTATTTGCACACATATTTAAAGATTTCGTATAAAATCTAAAAAGTTGGTCGTATCGTCGTTCTGCGATTGTAAGATTGATATGAGTCAATAAAGTATATTGCGAGTTTGATAGTTTTATGCTGCCTACATGGTTGTAATATAATCCTACGTTATTATTTATTTTAAAAATTTCATAATAGGGTTTAATTGTGCGAGGATAGGTGGGAGTTAGTGAGAGGAGTATTAGCAATGGTAGCGTGAATCGAGAATAATAGTTCCTAATCATCCTCATTGCCTGAAACAAAAGGTTTCAGTAAATTAGTATGGTATGTGATTAGTTTCCTATTCTTTAGAATTTGAACTGTATTATTAGGATTAACCTTTGTTATTTTGTAGGGGCCTTTATAATTAGGCGTAAGTTTTTTGTTTAATCCAGGGGTATTTTGTTTATTTAAAATATATACTAAATCATCGATGTTGTATTTGTGTAAAATGATTCTGTTATCATAATAAGTTTTTGATTTTGTTTTGGACTGTATTAAGTTATCTCTTGCTATTTTTTGTGTATGATTTAATTTTTGTTTCAAATTAACTACGTAATCGTCGTAAGAATAGTTGAGTGTAGGTTCCTGAGTTATATTACTCGGTAAATATGGTTTGTTTCCGAAGAGTATTTCGTATGGAGAAAATCCGGTTGATTTATGTACATGCGTATTGTATGCTAGCATTGCAAAACTTATGTATTCGTCCCAATCGGTTTGTTTGTCATTAATCTAATGTTTTAAGTAATCTTTTAAAGTTAAATGCGATCTCTCTAGAGCGCCATTAGTCTGAGGGTGATAAGGGGAAGATACTATGTGTTTGGTGCTGAATAGTTTAGTTAGATCTTTTATTAAACGTGACATAAAATCAGTTCCTTGGTCGGTGAGTATAGATCTAGGAATTCCGAATAAGGTTATAAATTTCGACAATTCTCTGGCAACGGTTTCAGATTCATGATTCGGAATAGGAATAGCATATGAGAATTTTGTTAAGTCGTCTTGCATAGTGAGTGTTGAGGCGTGACCCTCAACGGTAATCCCTCGCAGGCCTACGGCAACCGTGCGAACAAAGACGGACCCTTGCCATAACTCGGCGGCATCTGGGGCCCACGCGAGCCGACCCGCGTACCCTTCGAAAATTGTCGCATCCTCGGATGTTTTAGAGGAATATGGCCTTTTACAGCTTGGGGCCCTCTAATAACGTTTACGACGTGTCCGAGGCCCCAGTCCCGCGTTCGAACGACGGTATGGTCAGCAAGGCCAACGCGACAATACATGCAAGCCGAAACAGATGCGGGCCAATTGGGCCTGCTCTCGCGTAGTCTCGAAGTCCCGTTAACTACTAATTCGAATTTCCCACCGGGGCTTGGAGAGGGGGGTCTCACCTCCACGACAAGAGGCGGTCCCAAAAAATATCTCTCCAAGTCCCCTCAGCCAATGGCACTAGACTTTTGCATCCCCCGCAAGTTTTCCCCGTCAACGGGGGTGGAATGAGTGGACTTCGAGGCAGCGCACAAACTGACCAAGCAGAACCATCTCAACCGTGAAAACGCGAACAACCATATTTCGACCACGATATTCTCAAGAGCTTTTTTAATCACTGTCTAGTTAGTTGTTAATTTCTGTGTTGCTCTCTATTAATAAATTACATTTTACCGAACAACGGCATCTAATTCTTTCGACGAGGTCAACTTTCGTTTAAGTTCGAAATTGACCAGTTGAGCATCGACCAACCCGTGACGATCTCAACAGTGAGTATAAAACGATTGTTGTTTAAGGTTTGCGGTAAAGGTCCGACAATATCGATTGCAAGTTTCTCAAAGGGTTTATTGGACGTAGACGTGATTTCCATTGGAGCCTTAGAGGGTCGGAAATTGGTTTTATTTATTTGGCAAGAGGGGCATTTCTTTATATAATTTTTTATGTCTTTCTTCATTGAGTCCCACTTATAAAATTCCTTGATTCTTCTATATGTTCTAAGGAAACCTGAATGACCAGCCAACTTGGAATCATGATTTTCTTGTAAGATTTGTATGATTTCGTCTTTTGTTTTAGGAGTGACGCGTTCAGTATCTAAGATAATAGGTGTAATATTCGTATCCTTGAAAATTGTTCGCGGCGATTTTGTAATGTCGATCGTATGTTTCCAGTTTTATCACGAATCTTTTAGGATTAGAGAAACGTCGCGTCAATATGTCGTTGGCCAGTTCAGCAGGAACAGCTAAGGCTGCAACGCAGCTAATATTTCAGTCTGTTGTCGATCCGTCAACTAAGTTTGAAGTCAATGCCTTTGTTTTGTCAAAATTAACGTCGCAGCTTCCAACACGTAGGTTAATGGAGATCGATATTGGAATGTTTGCTGATTTATCTTTGGCAGATCCATTGTTCTATGTTCCTGATTCTGTAGATATTATTTTAGGCGCAGATGTTTACGGACAGCTATTGAAGTCAGGGTTGAAAAGATTTTCTGATTCATCTTTAGTTGCCCAAGATACAGCGTTAGGCTGGATAATTTCCGGTACAGTGTCGGCGGATATTTCACGGCGGGCGGAAACTTCTGAGCATCTTCAGGCGTATCACAGTGTTTGGGAAGACGACTTAGATATATCGTTACAACGTTTTTGGATCCTCGAAGAGTTACCACCAATAATTGCGACTCTTGATTCTAAAGATGATGCTTGCGAAAGATTGTTTAGGGATACACACTTTCGAGATACCAATGGACGTTATGTTGTACGTCTGCCTTTCAATTCAGATCCTCCAGAAGTCGGAGTCGAGACTCGATTTATGGCTTTGAAATGTTTAGCTTCGATTCATCGACGTTTTGATCGTGATCCTGACTTAGCAATCGCTTATCGGAAGTTTATGAGCGTTTATGAGGATCTTGGTCACATGGAACGCGTCTCGTTTAATGAAATTAACAACTCGAAGGCGTGGTATTTTCCGCATCATGCGGTGGTGCGATCAAAGATCCGGGTTGTTTTTGACGCATCTCGGAAGAATAAAGGAGGACGTTGTCCAAACGATTTCCTTATGAAAGGCCCTGCTCTTCAACGCGATTTATGTCTAATTTTATTGAATTGGCGTCGATACCAGTTCGTATTCACGACCGATGTTGTTAAGATGTTTCGTCAGATTTATGTTGCGTCGGAACAGAGAGATTTTCAACGAATCGTATGGTCTCCTAGTCATTCGGATCCCCCTGTTGATTATCGTCTCACAACAGTGACTTATGGCACAGCATGTGCTCCTTACCTTGCGATTCGCACACTTCAGCAAGTAGCAATCGATGAGGGTGCTCGATTTCCACTCGGTGCTGCTTGCCTAAATTCTAATACGTATGTAGACGATATATTTGCCGGAGCAGATGATCTCTCTGATGCGTTGAAAACGCGTCAAGAACTAGTCGATATGTTACGTACAGCAGGAATTGAACTCGACAAGTGGGCCGCGAATCATAATGATTTGTTGCCTACGAAATCTTCGCAATATGAGAACATTGACCAAAAAAGCATCGCAGATGACGAATTAGTGAAAGCTCTAGGTATTCGTTGGAATCCAACGTCTGATGAATTCAGTTTTGTCGCTGTAAATTTCGAAGAGCTGATTAAAGCAATGACGAAACGAACTGTTTTATCAAACATCGCGCGTTTATTTGATCCTTTGGGGTGGCTCGCGCCGATAACGGTTACAGCTAAAATTTTAATGCAAGATCTTTGGATTGTAAAATGCGATTGGGACGAGACGTTACCTATAGACCTTCGAGAACGATGGCTCCAGTATTGCAGTTCGCTTTCTGAGCTATCGAAGTTAACCATTAACCGATGGTTAGGTGCATCTTTAAATTCACATGCACAGATTCACGGATTTTCTGACGCTTCATCGCGGGCTTTCGCTGCAGTTGTCTATATTCGAATGATTGACGATAACAATCGCGTACATGTTTCTTTGTTAACTGCAAAATGCAAGGTATCCCCTGTCAAAACTGTGAGCATACCGAATCTTGAGTTGTGCGGGGCAGTGTTGCTCGTAAAACTTTTGCGTTATGTAAAAGGTTTGGAATTTTTGCAAGGTTTCCCAATGTTTGCGTGGACCGATAGTCAAATTGTTTTGACTTGGCTTCGAAAACATCCGTGTAGCTGGAAGACCTTTGTTGCGAATCGGGTATCCTATATCCAGACTGAATTACCTAATGTTATTTGGGCACATGTACCGACTCGTGAGAATCCGGCAGATTTGGCGACACGAGGTTGTAAACCCTCTAATTTGATCAATTGTAATTTATGGTGGAACGTGCCTGATTGGTTAGTGAAGACTGACGAGCATTGGCCCAAGATGGCATCGTCTTCTCAAGTATTACATGTTGATCAAATTGTGAGCGAACCAGAACTTTTCTGTAGATTTTCCTCCTTTTCTCTGTTAATTCGTGTTGTAGCATATTGTTTACGTCCATTCAATGTTCTTAAGAGACGCAAAAGTAGTTTAACTCCATTGCCTGTTTATCTCACAGCCATAGAATTGAACGAGGCCCGAAATGTTGTGTTTAGATTAGCTCAAAATCACGCATTTGCATCAGAAATTGAACTCTTATCACATGGGAAGCCGTTACCTAAACGCAACGGTTTATGTAGTTTAAATCCGATGTATGATGAGACGGATCGTTTATTACGGGTAGGAGGTCGTCTTGGAAATTCAAGTTTACCTCACGAAAAGAAACATCCGCTGATTTTGCCGCGAGATTCGACACTTAGTCGCTTATTAGTACGGTACGCGCATCGGAAATGTTTTCACGGGGGACCAACACTTACTTCTAATATTGTGATGCAATATGCGTGGATTTTGGGTCGAAATCGTTTAGTTAAGACTGCGATCAGGAACTGTATAGTTTGTCAACGCAACAAACCACGTCTAGCTCATCAGATGATGGGTAATTTGCCTGTCTCACGAGTGACTCCGGCTCGACCATTTTCGACGTCAGGTCTAGATTATGCCGGTCCCTTTCAAATTAAAAGCTCTAAGGGTCGAGGGCACAAATCTTATAAGGGATATATAGTGCTCTTTATCTGTTTTGCGTCGCGAGCGATACATCTTGAAGCGGTTAGCGATCTTACAACTAAGATTTTTCTCGCCGCTTATAAACGTTTTGCGAGTAGACGCGGAATTTGTACGAATCTTTTTTCTGACAATGCAACTACTTTTCAAGCTGCTGATAAAGAGTTGCGAAGTATGTTTAAATCAGGTTCTGAATTTTATAAAAGCGTTGCTGCGTCTCTTGCGAATGATGGAACATCTTGGACATTTATTCCAGCGAATTCTCCTCATTACGGAGGTTGGTGGGAGGCTGGAGTAAGATCTGTGAAGTATCATCTCAAGCGTGTCCTCGGTGATAGAATATTAACTTTCGAAGAGTTTTCTACAGTGCTCGCCGAAATAGAATTGTGTCTAAACTCACGTCCAATATGTCCTTTAAATTCTGATATTGACGATTTACGGGTTTTGACACCTGCACATTTTTTGATCGGCGAAATTCCTGGTTTAATTCCTGATAAAGATTATTCCAATGTACCGGAAAACTGTTTAGAACGTTTTCATCTGCTTCAAGCCATTCGAAATGATTTTTGGAAGCGGTGGTCATCAGAATATATACAACATTTGCAAGAGCGTTCAAAATGGCGAGGTCAAACTAAGAATTTTGCAATTGGACAATTAGTTTTATTACGCGATGATCGTTATCCGCCTTCGAAATGGCCTTTGGGACGTGTGATAGAGGTTCATCCCGGTTCAGACGGGTTAGTTAGAGTCGTCACCGTTAAAACGGCTACGTCAAATTTGCGACGACATATCGCACGCCTGTGTCCTCTTTTTATTCAACACAGTTCCGAAAAGTCGAACGAATCGACTTGTGGGGACAAAAGACAGTTGAGCTAGTTATAATTTGTATTGCGTACGTCATTTTAATTTGATTATTGTATTAAAATTATATACCATGTAGAATAAAACTGTAGTTCGTTGAAACAAACCGAGTTGATCGATGTTCTCAAATTATGGTGTGTAGTTCGTCTGATGACGAAGGCGGGCGGAGTGTTCGCGGCGATTTTGTAATGTCGATCGTATCATCGCGAAGGAAGACGATAATCGCGTCATGTAGATATATATGCGAGTCTAGCGAGCGATTCACGGTGGTCGCGATTGACAAGCAGGCGTTGTTGTGGAAACGGTCGAAAACAAAGAAAGAGTGTGTTGAGAAAAAAGGTTGAATTTACTTGTCAGAAGGAGAGAGTCGTCTCGGGTCCTTCATGCGATAGTTCGTAATTGAAAATTGAGTTGCTTTTTTGGTTTGAATGCTCACGCGAGTGATTCCGGGTAATAGGAGATTTGGTTTCGCACTCGGTTCGGCAATATTTGAATCCTCCCAGGCCGGCTCACAGATCCAAGGGCATTGGCAGCTTTGAAGCTCCTTTCCAGTGAATCCCGAAGCTGGGACGGATTGCAAGGCTAGCCGTAGTGCTGCCGGCAGAGGAGTGAGATTTGGTTGGACACCCTTGTCCGATATAATGTGGCCTAAGTATGCCACTTCATGTCGCATGAATTCACATTTATCAGGTTGTAGTTTTAAATTGTTTTTTCTTAAACGGTCAAAAATGGATTTCAATTTTATTGAATGTTCCTCGATCGATGATGCATAAATGACGATATCGTCAAGATAAACGAAACATTGGAGACCTTGCAAACCAGTTAGGATTGAGTTCATTAGCCTTTGAAAGGTTGCAGGAGCGTTTCTTAACCCAAAGGGCATTCTCGTGAATTCATAGTGTCCTAGAGGGGTGGTGAAGGCTGTTTTCTGTTTGTCGGATTCTCGCATCGGAATTTGGTGAAACCCAGATGCCAGGTCTAGGGTTGTAAAATATTTTGAATGTCCTAGTTGGTCTAAAATATCCTCGATATTGGGTAAGGGATAGGCGTCACCGATTGTAACGTCGTTTAGGCGTCTATAGTCAATTACAACTCTCCATTTTCGTTCACCGGAGGAATCCGATTTTTTTGGTACTATCCATAAGGGGGATGACCATGGAGAAGTAGATGGTTGTATTATTCCTTGTTTTAACATTTTATCTATTTGGTTGTTTACTTCGTGTTTGTGAATTTCCGGGTATCTATATGATTTAGTATAAATGGGAGTAGGATTAGTTAAGTTAATTTCATGTTCCATAGTATTTGTTACAGTTAATATATCGTCGGAAAGATGAAATATATCGTAATATTCTTTACAAATATTTAAAATTGATCGTCGTTCCTCTGAATTTAGATGTTCCAACCGCATGTTGTTTTCTAATACTTGTTGTCGCTTTAGTATAGGTCAGTTTGAATTATTTGTTACAAGGATCGCGGAGCTGTGCGGAAGTCGCTCTAAGTATACCGAAATTGGTTTTATTTGTAAATCTATTATGCGCGTGTTTAAAATCGTAGCATAAGCTCTATTATTTTCGTTTACTTTAATGATTGCTTTTGACAAATAAACTCCTTTTTGTAATTCTAATTCCGGAACAATACCTTCTTGGATTTCGGGATTTTGTATTTCGATTTCAATGAGGGTTTCAGTTCGCGCCTTAAGCTTGATTAAATTTATATTTTGGTTTTCAAATTTTTGATGGTTTAAGTTAATTTAACTTTCCTTCTGAAAGTAGAGAAGGAAAGGGTGGGGAAGAGTGAGAGGACGGAGAGGACGGTTGACTTTTCTATGGGCGACGAAAACTCAGTTCCGGAAGGTGATTTATTGGGTTCGGGGCCCTTATGGTTAAAACGGCGTAGGCTAGGGTAGGTATGATCGTAGGAGTGTGAGAGTATCTGACACCTTGCCGGTCCCTATACAGCCGTGCGGGTTATGTTAACCGATTTCACTCGATTGTTTTCTCTCCGCATTTGCGTAAATATATTCATACGTAGTTCGTTCATCTACTCGAACCCATAGTTTGTCATTCAAATCCTCCTGTTCCTTTATGCTTTAACCGTCGGGAGAGCAGCGGAACAGTGGGTAGTAAATCTGGACGATTAGAGAGATCCCGCTCTCTCGGTTTAGGCTTATGCCCTTCCGGGAGTTCGCGTAGTCGTCACACTGGTGACCGAAAAATGTATTTAGTTATTTATGTTGATGATGGGCTTTTAGCAGCTACGCAGAATTTCTCAATAGATCAATTCTTTACTGAATTAGCGAAGGAATTTAAAATAACTACCACAAAAGAAGTAACGAATTTCTTAGGCGGAGAAATTGTCAGATTAAAGGATGGTTCTATATTTGTACACCAGACAAAATATATTGAAAGCATTTTACAAAAATTTAATTTAAACGAAGCAAATAGTGTCTGTTCTCCAATAGAGGCAAGTTGGGATGCAGGTAATTCAGAAGGAAACAATTGTAAAGCGCCCTATAGGCAGGCCGTAGGTAGCCTTATGTATCTTCAAGTATTTAGCCGGCCCGATATAAGCTATGCCGTAAACATTGCTTCGAGAGCTCTAGAAAAACCAAGCGAAGGACATTGGCTACTCGTTAAGCGAATAATGAGGTACCTCAAGGGTACGTTAGACTTAGGATTATTTTATATTAAAGGCGGTAATTTAAAGGTATATAGTGACGCAGATTATGCGGGAGACAAGGAGACGCGTAAATCAACGTCGGGTATCGTATGTCAATACGCGAATGCAGCCATCTAATGGCAGAGTAAGAGACAGCAATGTGTATCATTGTCTACGACAGAAGCTGAGTATGTTAGCGCAGCATCAGCCGTTAAAGAGATTGTGTGGCTAAAGAAATTGTTCGGTGAATGTGAAATTAATGTACAATACACGTTATTAGTAGATAATATGAGTGCGATCAAATTAATCAAAAATCCAGAGTTTCACCAGAGAAGTAAACATATCGATGTAAAATATCATTTCATACGTGATCTACATAATAAAAGCGAAATTGACGTAGAATATATAGATATATAGATATATATGTATACAAAAATCAATAATGAATGTTAGCCGACGTGACGGGCACGTCGTTTATTTGTTTATTTGTTTATTTGTTTCCTAGGCGTTTTTGAACAGAAGCATCTCGGTGCGACGCATTTTTTTTTCTTATAATGATTCACTCTCAGTTCGAATCCGGCAGCACACGGGAGAACACTGATAAAATAAAGTATTTGAATTTTATTCACGAGTATACCTGCTTCCCAAAACCAACAGGTTATGGGCCCAGGCACATAATTAAAGTGTACGTGTTAGTGTAGAGTGACGTCAAAAAAAAAAAAAAAAAATTGATATAAAAAAAAATATAAAAAGAAAAAGTGAAAGTGCAAGTATTAACTGTAAGTGTTAAAACTCAGTGCGAAAATGTGTGAAGAGGCGAAAAAGGCAAAACGTAACATTAAGCCGTTTAACGGTGAAAAATATAGTATCTGGAAATATCGAATTCGTTCATTAATAGCAGAAGAAGACGCATTAAAAGTCTTAGACGAGGAAGCTCCCACTGATCCAAAGGCATTAAGTAATTGGAAAAGATGCGAAAGGATTGCCAAAGGAATTATCATTGAATACTTGTCTGATTCAATGCTCAGTTTTTCAACAGAAGCTGATACGGCAAAACAAGTCATACATAAACTGGATTCGATTTATAACCGAAAAAGCCTGGCGACTCAATTGGCGATTGAGAAGAAACTTCTAACGTTCAAATTTAAGGAAACTACACCGCTGTCAAAACACCTGATCTGTTTTGACGAAATGGTAGTTGAATTAGAAGCAGCAGGGGCAACATTAAGTGAAATGAGCAAAATCGCAAGACTTTTACTTACATTACCGAATTCATACGATGCACTTGTAACTGCGATTCAGACTCATGCGGACGAAGACCTGACACTCGGGTTTGTGAAAATAAAATTACTTGATTATGAAGTGAAATTGCAAAATGAACAAAGTGAAACGAGTGCGAAAGTTCTGCAAACAGAGACAATTATAAATAGTGAGAAGAAGAATAAGAAAAATAGAGGATTTAAATTAAATTTTAAAAAGAAGCAAAACTACGGCTTCAGAAATAAAAAATTTAATAAAAACAATAAAATGCAGTGCGATCATTGTGGGAGACGCAATCACGAAAAGAAGGATTGCTATTTCTTCAAAAGAAATCAAGCTGCAACGGAATATCATCAACGAACACTGCATACAGTTCAAATGCAGAATGAGGGTGAACGATTTGCATTTATGACTGCAGATCAAGCTGATGACGAACAGATTAATGATCCAAAAAAAAAATCAGTTTTATAATCGATTCGGGAGCAACGGATCATGTGGTCAAAGACATCGAGGTGTTTAAGACACTGTCTACATTGGACAAGCCAATAAAAATATCGGTTGCAAAGAAAGGAGAAGCTATCAGCGCAACAAAGATCGGGACCATCGATGTGACAACAAATCTTGGTGCAACGGGTGTCCTAGAGAATGTGCTGTATGCACCAGAAGCGACGACCAACCTTTTGTCGGTGCGCCGAATCCAGCAGAGCGGGATGACAATCATTTTTGGTGAATCTGGAGGCGTCATGGTAAAAAAGGGTGGTAAGACTATCCTAACCGGTAAGTCAATAAATAATTTAATATGCGTAAATTTCACGATAAATAAAAATATGTGTAACAAAACATATGCAAATAACATCGTAACTTTAAACGCATATAAATTGTGGCATGAACGTCTAGGTCACATCGAACAATCTAAGTTCATCAAAATGAAGCAGCATAATTTATTTGAAGACAAAAATTTAATTGAGTCTGTTCAGGATTAGCCTAAAATTGTGAGATTCAAACGAAGGGGGTTTCGACCGTTGGTGGCCGGTTCGTACTTGTTTTCGTGTTGTGAGCGCGAAACCGAGCAGCCGTTGTCTCGGTCGCGTAAACAGCCGTGTCACCGGCGACAAACACCTTTGTTTGAATTTCACCTCACGATCAAAGGTGAACCGAATTCACCTATGGAAAACCCTACGATCAACGGTTCTCCCGACGTCTCGTGCGTTACCGTGCGCGAACGCACGATCAGACGTCGTTCTAACTTCGCAGCGCTCGCTTGCTTTCTCTCTTCACTTAATATCAAATTATTAGTTGTCTATCTCGTGACTTCGTCACATACTCGAAACTCATAGTGTTTTATCGCGGCGTCGTCGCTTATCTCTTTATACATTTTCGACGGTTTGGCCTCGTGTGCCAAATAAAGTGTGTTGAAACAACAATCGGAGTTCCCGTTTATCGCCTCCTGTCTACACCACCTTCCTCAGCGTTCAATTCTGAGCGGTCCCGGCCTCAGGCAGCTCGAAGTCTCGTGCATGCCGAAACATTTTGGTCCTTCGAGCCGGATCTGAGGAAGTAGACTTTCACGGTTCAACATACGACCATGGCCGAACATCTGGAGCACCAGCTCAATCTACAACGGGCCATCGAACGAGCTGTATCGAATTTTAAAAAACTGGGAAAGGAGAAGTGGACGAAGAGCGTGGTCCAGACCCGGATCGTCCACATCAAGGATCAGTGGAGGAAGTACGAGGCTGGTCATGGAAAGGTCGCAGCTGCCCTTTCATCGAAGGAGCAGATGAACCACCCGTACTTCACCGAGGACCAGTTTGCAGCCACGGAGGAGGTTTACTTGGACAGCCTCGCCTTCATGACGGACGTCCTCGAGCAGCAGAAACAGGAGGATGTAAGTGCTGCTAATTCCGGTTCGGCCGATTCCCATCTCTCGATGGAACCACCCGCGCAGCTCCCGCGAATCAACCTCCCACAATTCGAAGGTCATTGCGAGACCTGGGAGGCGTTTCGCGACCGATTCAACGCGCTCATAATTTCCAACCGGTCCCTCACGGATGTTGCGCGCATGCATTATTTAGTCTCATCGCTAAAAGGCCGCGCTCTTGATTGTGTGAGCAATATCCCGGTCACCGCGGCGAATTTCAAAATTGCGTGGGATGCGCTTAAGGCACGTTACGATAATCCGCGCCGCCTCCTGACCGTTCATCTCTCAGCGTTACTACAGTTGCCCGCACTAAATCGCGAGTCTGCGTCGGACCTGCAGGACCTACGCGATCGGGTATGCATGGCCGTTTCGTCGCTCAAAAACCTGGGTCGAAGTTCCGACGAACTCTGGAACGATATTCTCGTTCATTTAATATCGCAGAAGCTCGATTCCACCACGAGGAAAGCGTGGAACATAAAAACCAGCGATGACGTGACGCCGCCGTCGTTCGATACTTTGCGAGCGTTTATCGATTCCCGTGTCCGAGCTCTCGAGGACTTCAAGGGAGGTTGTGCGAGTCCTCCCGTTTCGCGTCCGAAATCTCCCGCACGTCTCAAAGGCGGAATTCCGGCGAGTAAATTCCAACACGAGTCCACTCGTGTTCATACCGCGGCGGTAAAAGGGTCATCTCCGGTAGCGTGTCCGATCTGTCGCTCGCGTCACTATATGAACGCGTGCCCATCGTTTCTAGCGAAAAGCGCTGCCCGTCGTAGCGAAATCGTTAAGCGATTATCTCGGTGCTCAAATTGCTTGAGCCAATCGCACGCCGCTCAAGATTGCACGAGTAAATATTCGTGTCGCGTATGCCATCAGCGGCATCATACGTTGTTGCATGACGAGAGACACGCTCCCGATTCGACAACTTCGGCCGAATCAATCGATAGCACGTGCCCGACCGCCGAAGTACAGTCGCATCTCGCGTCCGCGAAATCTACCTCGTCTAAGACAATTTTACTAGCCACTGCATGGGTGCATGCAAGCGTCGAATCCGGCCGCAACATAACAGTTCGTGCGTTAATCGACCAAGGATCGGAAACAAGCTTCGTAACCGAGGCTGTTGCTCAGCTGTTACAGGCGAAGCGTCAACGTGTCGCGACGACGATTTCGGGAGTTGGTGGGGTACGCACAGGCACCGCTCGGCATGCGATACGTTTGCGTCTCTCCCCGCGCTCTTCTCGCTCTCCAACGGTCACAACAACCGCGCTCGTGTTACCGTCTCTGTCCACGTACACACCGCGGCGCGTAACGGATTCATGTAATTTCGAGCATCTCTCGGATTTGAACTGGGCTGACGCGGATCCTTCGAGTCCCGACTCAATTCAAATGATTCTAGGAGCAGACATCTATCCGCATATAATCCTTGACGGAATACGAAGGGGCGAGCCGGGGAAACCTATTGCCCAAAATTCCATTTTCGGATGGATAATCTCGGGCCCCGTGGTCGCGAATTCGTCGCGCCCGAGCGATCCGTCGACTTTCGTTGTCACGCATCACTGTCTCGCTGACCACCAGTTGACTTCAGAAATGCAACGATTTTGGGAAGTAGAAGAAATCCCTCTCCAGTCTCTCCTTACACCGGACGAAGAAGCGTGCGAGCGTCACTTCTGCGACAACACGTCTCGCGCTCCCGACGGACGGTACATCGTTCGTCTGCCGTTCCGATCAGGACCCCCCATAGAGATCGGGCAATCGCGTCGGGTCGCAGAGAAAATGATGCACTCTCTATCGCGCCGTCTAAAGACGAGTTCCGCGATCTCAAAAGAGTATAGCGAGTTTCTGGACGAATACGAGCGTCTAGGTCACATGCGGCTAGCTCAAAATTCGACTGCATCGTCTCGGCAATGCGTTTTCATCCCGCATCATCCTGTCTTTCGAGCTGACAGCGCTACGACCCACCTTCGCGTCGTGTTCAACGCCTCCAGCCTCACAACCAACGGCTCTTCCTTAAACGACCACCTTTTCGCCGGTCCGAAACTGCAAAATGATCTCGCCGCAGTTATTCTCCGATGGCGAAAATTCCGGTTCGTCTATACAGCCGATATCGCGAAAATGTATCGCCAAATTCTCATTGACGAACGGGACGTCGATTACCAGAGAATTCTGTGGCAGCCAGCACTTTCCGCCTCGTGCCGAGAATATCAGCTTCTCACCGTCACATACGGGATGACGTGCGCTCCATATCTTGCCCTTCGCGTCCTTCAACGGCTTAATGAGGACGACGGGCATCGTTTCCCTCTCGCGCAGCACATTCTTCAACACCACATCTATGTGGACGACGTATTGTTCGGGGACGATGACCTCGAATCCCTTCGCCAGTCTCGTAATCAGCTGACCGCGCTCCTCGACTGCGGGAACTTTAGGCTCCGGAAGTGGGCAAGCAATTCGTCCGAGTTGCTGACCGATCTCGATCCAGCGGATCACGGTCTCGCGTGCACGAAGCTTCTCGCCCCTGACGACCAGCTCAAGGTCCTTGGAGTCAGCTGGAGTCCAACCCTTGACGCCTTTCAACTTCGAACCATCGTGGCTGACCCATTGCCGTCGACGAAGAGGTCGATTCTTTCCACGATAGCCAAACTCTACGACCCGTTAGGCTGGGTCACTCCAGCAACCGTGCTTGCGAAGATCTTCCTTCAGGATCTCTGGCGAATCCGCATTAGTTGGGACGGAAAACTACCGGAGGCACTTCTCGACAAATGGCGACCGATCTGCGAGCGCCTATCTCTCCTCGACTCGGTCACCCTTCCTAGGTGGATCGGCTCCTCTATACGGTCTCCTAGCATCGAACTTCACGGCTTCGCCGATGCCTCGACAGTCGCTTACGCCGCCGTCGTGTATGCCAAATGCACCTCGCCCTCCGGCGAGGTCACGATTTCTCTCCTCGCTGGAAAATCGAAAGTAGCACCTCTGAATCCCTTGACAATTCCTCGACTGGAATTGCAAGGGGCCCTTCTTCTCTCGCGTCTCATGGAATTTGTCCAGTCGACCCTCGGCACGCGAAATCTCTCCTGCGTGTGCTGGACCGATTCGACCGTGGTCCTGAATTGGGTCCAACAGCATCCCTCGCGCTGGAAGACGTTTGTGGCCAACCGGGTTTCCAAGATTCAAGCCCGGCTCCCGCTCGCGGAATGGCGACACGTCTGTACAGAAGACAATCCTGCCGATTGCGCCTCTCGCGGTCTCCTAAGCGACGACCTTCTTCGGTCATCCCTCTGGTGGCAAGGTCCCGCCTGGTTGACCCGCGATCGCTCCGAATGGCCACCGCTTCAGATTCGGATCGACGACACCAATCCGTTAGAGGCAAAGGTCATACCGGCTCATTCCGCCGTCCTATCTCAACCTTGGGAACTGGAAACAAGGTTCTCTTCATGGCCAAAACTCATTCGCGTCACAGCGTACCTCTTCCGTTTCGTGTACGCGTGTCGACGCAGTAACCCGGAGACAGGTCGAGCTCCGTCTCGCGGTTATGGTCTCGCGCTTTCGGCTGACGAATGCAGTAACGCGAAGTTCTGGTGGATCCGCCGGATCCAATCCACTCTATTTACGTCGGAACGCAAGACTCTCCTACAGAACCAACCGCTGCCGTCGAAGAACCCTCTGAGTGCTCTTAATCCTTTCCTCGATAACCAAGGGATCCTACGCGTGGGAGGTCGGCTACACCGTGCTCCCTTACCGTATCATTCGAAACATCCGATCATTCTCGCGTCGCATCCCCTCGTTCGACTAATCATCGAACACGCGCATCTTCGTTCGCTGCACGGTGGGCTCCAGCTCACCTTGAGCACCCTCCGCCAGAATTTCTGGATTTTACGAGCGCGAACTCTTGCGAAATCGGTGATTCACACCTGCGTCACCTGCGTTCGAGAGCGAGCTGCAATTCCCGCACAAATCATGGGCCAGCTTCCGGAACCTCGGGTCTCTCCTCCCGCGAAATGCTTTGCTCACTGCGGTCTTGATTACGCTGGCCCCGTCCAGATTCGAGCATCCGCAGGTCGGGGCATCACCTCTCGCAAAGCTTACATCGCGTTGTTCATATGCCTAGCAACCAAGGCGATCCATCTCGAGCTGGTTGCGGATTATTCAACACCCGCGTTTCTCAACGCCTACTGTCGATTTTGCTCTCGCCGAGGAATTCCAGAAGCAATGTATTCAGATAACGGTACCACGTTCATCGGAGCTAATCGCGAACTCCATCTCGCGCATCGCGCAACTCTTAACGATCCCGAGTTTTTAAATAAAACTGCCACCGACGGTGTTTCATGGCACTTCATACCCCCTTCGGCCCCGCACTTCGGAGGCCTATGGGAGGCCGGCGTGAAAAGCATGAAGCATCATATGCGTCGTGTTTTAAAAGATCGCACTCTCACATTTGAAGAGTTTACCACCCTTCTCTGTGCAATCGAAGCCTGTCTCAATTCTCGTCCGATATCTCCGCTATCCGACTCCTACGATGATTTCGAGTCATTGACTCCCGGCCACCTTTTAATCGGTTCGGCGCTCACGGTGCCCCCTCAGCCATCGACGCTAACCCTTGCCGAAAATCGCCTCTCGCGCTGGCAACTTATTCGGCACATGACCGAGCGATTCTGGAAACTCTGGAGAGACGATTACGTCAACACTCTCCAGCAGCGCAGTAAATGGCGTCGCGAACGACCTTCACTAGCGATCGGGCAGCTCGTCCTTCTGCGCCTTCCGAATCTTCCTCCCTGTAAGTGGGAGCTCGGTCGAGTAACGCAACTACATCCGGGCGAAGACGGATCTACGCGCGTGGTGACCGTTAAAACAAGCACCGCCGAGCTCAAGCGGCCCATCGTTAAACTGTGCCCGCTGCCGGTTTCTTGTCAAAACCCAGCGGAATAATAAGGTACTTCCTCCGTGCGTTATAGATGGAAGTCGCGCTCCCTAGATGTAAGTTGCGTGCGTTAGATTAATTATGCGATCGTTAGACTAAGCTTTCTCTTGTTTAAAATTAAGGTTGCGTGTGCTTGCGTTAAATTCATTCCCCCGTCTCATCATGGCGGGCGGCTCGAGATTCTCGCGTCTTCCGATTCGGCATCTTCCGTCCACAGAGCAGTGTGCGTGCGTTTCGAAACTATCGTTTCAAGGCGGGCGGTATGTTCAGGATTAGCCTAAAATTGTGAGATTCAAACGAAGGGGGTTTCGACCGTTGGTGGCCGGTTCGTACTTGTTTTCGTGTTGTGAGCGCGAAACCGAGCAGCCGTTGTCTCGGTCGCGTAAACAGCCGTGTCACCGGCGACAAACACCTTTGTTTGAATTTCACCTCACGATCAAAGGTGAACCGAATTCACCTATGGAAAACCCTACGATCAACGGTTCTCCCGACGTCTCGTGCGTTACCGTGCGCGAACGCACGATCAGACGTCGTTCTAACTTCGCAGCGCTCGCTTGCTTTCTCTCTTCACTTAATATCAAATTATTAGTTGTCTATCTCGTGACTTCGTCACATACTCGAAACTCATAGTGTTTTATCGCGGCGTCGTCGCTTATCTCTTTATACATTTTCGACGGTTTGGCCTCGTGTGCCAAATAAAGTGTGTTGAAACAACAATCGGAGTTCCCGTTTATCGCCTCCTGTCTACACCACCTTCCTCAGCGTTCAATTCTGAGCGGTCCCGGCCTCAGGCAGCTCGAAGTCTCGTGCATGCCGAAACAGAGTCAATAAGTCCTACAAAAGATTTGTGTGAAGCTTGTGTATTAGGAAAACAAGCACGACTGCCTTTCTCAAAGGAAAGGGACAGGAGTCATATTATGAGACCTTTGTTCATCATACACTCTGATGTATGCGGTCCAATTAAGCCTCCGACTATTGACAATAAAAATTATTTTGTTACATTTATCGATGAGTTTACCCACTATACGACAGTTTATCTCATTACATATAAGTCTGACGTATTTAAAATGTTTCAAGACTTTGTCGCTAAAAGTGAAACCCACTTTAATTTAAAAATCGCAAATTTAAATTGTGATAATGGGAATGAGTATTTGTCAAATGAATTCAAAGCATTTTGTGTACAAAAGGGTATCCAATATAATTTAACAGTTCCATACACGCCACAGCAAAATTCCATAGCGGAGCGAATGAATAGAACACTGTTAGAAAAAGCTCGCGCTATGATTCACGGAGCTGAACTCAAAAAGGAATTTTGGGGTGAAGCTATTCTAACGGCTAATTATCTAGTTAATATAACCCCAAGTAAAGCCATTATAGAAAACAAAACTCCTTTTGAACTTTGGCACAATAGAAAACCAAAATTAAATCGTTTGAAAGTTTTCGGTAGCACCGTGTATATTCATGACAAAAATAGACAAAGTAAATTCGATAAAAAGTCTATTAAAGGGATTTTAGTTGGCTATGGAAAGAATGGATACAAAGTATTAAACGTGGAAACAAATCAATTTATTATAGCACGTGATGTGGTTGTTGACGAGATTAATTTTAAAAACTCGAGACCAACTTATGTAGGATCGATTTTATCGAGGGTGACGGAAATGAAGAGACGGTTAGGTTATAACAACTAACGATTAAATAAATAACATACGAAATACAACAAACGACGTGACAACGTGCTGCATTCGACCGTTACAACGTATATCCTAAAAAACAATCGCCACGCCACGCCGCGCCGCGCCTCCGCGATCGCTCATTCCCGCGTGAAACAAAACATCACGCCACCTTTCTCCCGCATTCGTTAAATTGCGAGCGGAACCACCGTGACGCCATCTTTCCCTTGATCTGGGAAATCACATTCGCGCCCGACCGTAGTCGCAGACTCCCGACTAACCTATCCCTCATTCGGCCATTCCTGCTTCATCCTCTTCGTTCCCCGAAGAGGTCCTTCCATACGGCTTCATGAAATCTGCTGACGTAGAAGTGAGACGAGGACCTTCTCCGTCTCCCATGCGAACAACTTCGTACCTGTCATTCCGCTTCGTTTTCGTTACTTTATAGGGCCCCAAGAATTTCGCCTTTATTTTAAGACCGGGCCCAAACTGTGTCCTTTTAATGGCAACCAAATCGCCCTCTCTGTACATTGTCGCTGCCTTGCTGTTTTTTCTGTGACTCCTTCGATTCTCCTCTTGTATTTTAGTTATATTTTCCTTCGCCATCTCCCGTAACTTGTCCCGCTCTTCATTGTATAGCTCTGTTGCTTCCTGTTGAATCAGCTCAAGAATTTTGAAGTCTTCCTGCTGTTTCATTTTTACTCCAAACATTACTTCGAACGGGGACATCCCTACGCTACGTTGGTAAGTGCTGTTAATACTGCGCTGCACCTTGTCTACATACCGATACCATCTGTCCGGATTATCCAATGACAATTTAGTCAATACCGGTATTATAATTCGGTTCATTCTCTCGACCTGTCCGTTTCCTCGCGGCACTCCTGCGGTGATGAGTATGTGCTCGATATTTTCCCCGGTGCAATACTCACGGAATTCATTCGATGTAAATGCAGTCCCTCTATCTGAAATTATCCGAGTTGGGTTTCCAAAGGTCTTCTGCTGCAGACCCAACTTGTCCAGTACTTCCGTTGTTCTTACCGTCTTGGTGGGATATATCCATACAAACTTGGAGAATGCATCTACGACTACGAAAATGTACTTATACGATTTACCTGTAGTCGTCATTGGTCCCATATGATCTACGTGGTACGTTGACAATGGTACATCTCCTTTAGGTATTGGTTTTAATTCTCCCTCTACCTTTCCTTTCTTCTTTTCTGCTAATATACAGGGTATGCAACACTTCACGTACCTCTCCAGTTTCTCCGTCAATTTCGGTATATAAAATTCTTCGATAATTTTCTCAGCCATCTTCTTTACTCCGAAATGCCCATTCTCGTGCTCCCTCCTGATGACCTCATTGTACATAGAAGCTGGTAGGACCATAACTCTCTTATCTCCAACTTGTTTCATGACGAGATTATTTTCCAGGACGTAGTCTTCATAGGGTTCGCTTTGTAGCACCTGCTTTATCGCTCGGATTCGGTCATCTTCCTCTTGCCTCGCACGCAACGTATTCATTAATCTGTCCTCGATCACGCGAACGGGGTACCTACTTAACGCATCGACGTGACGCAACTGAGATCCCGATCGGTGCTCGACTTCGTAATCGAACTCCTGTAATGTCAACGCCCATCTCGCGACCTTAGGTGCTATATCCTGTTTATACAACGTTTTTTTCAACGCCTCACAATCGGTAACTAATTTAAATTTTACTCCTAACAAATACACCCTAAACTTTTGCACCGCTCTTACAACCGCCAATAATTCGAGTTCGTACGAATGATAATTCTTTTCGGCATCGGAAGTTTTCCTACTCATGTAATGCACTGGATGCAACATTTTTTCTCCTACATCTTTCTGCAGCAGCACCGCGCCATATCCCTCTTTACTCGCGTCTGTATGCAATTCGGTCTCCGCCGTCGGACTGTAAATACGCAACACCGGCCCGCTCGATAACGCACTCTTTAACGTATCGAATGATCTTTGTTGATCCGTCCCAAACCGAAATTTTGCTTCATTCTTTAATAGTTCCGATAGCGGACGGGCCAGTTTAGCATAATCACGAATAAATTTTCTAAAATAACCCGTTAAGCCTAAGAAACTCTGCACTTGTTTTCTATTTCTCGGCGTCGGAAAATGTTGTACCGCTTTCGTCTTCAGAGGCGAGGGATATACGCATCCGCCCTCAAGTTCATGACCTAGGTATTCTACACGCGTCTGCATAAACTTAGATTTCGACCAGTTAATTTCTAACCCGTTTCTCGCCGCAATTTTTAACACTTCTACTAACTTCTCGTACGCGTCTTCTCCGGTTTTCCCTGGAATTATTATATCGTCGACGTATATAATAACGCTTTTATTCCGAATTAACTCCTTATAAATTTCGGTTATAAAACGCGTAAAACTAGCTGGGCTATTCGACAGACCAAACGGAGTCTTCGCGAACTCATACTGCCCACTCGGGGTCACAAACGCCGTGTATTTCCGACTATTTTTCTCTACCGGTACATGTAAAAACCCGCTCTTTAAATCTATCAACGAGAACACTCGCGCTTCGGCTAAGGAATCTATACTGTCTTCTATAAGAGGCATGGGAAATCTATCGCGCAGCATTTGTCTGTTTATTTTTCTATAATCTATACACACCCGGTATTCCCCATTCTTTTTCGGCACAATCACCACTGGACTCGAAAATTCGCTGGTGCTGGGGTATATTATGCCCTTCTCCAGCCACTCACCTATCTGTTTGTCTAACACCGCTTTCTCTCTTGGAGCCAGCCGCCTCGGACGATGACTAATCGGCTCCTCACTGCGCAACACGATCTTTGTCTCTACCGACGTATTCGTATTTCTCGCTGGCTGATAATTCGTAACTAACACGTTTATTCTCTCGCGGTATTTTTGAGACACGTCTAATTCACTCTCTTCCACGTAATTAATTTGCATCAGCTTCCCTACTTCGTTTCTTACGTCGTCCGATACGACATCATTCGTTCTGTCACACTCGCACGTCTCTTTCAATCCCGAAACCGCGATATTCACCGGTCTTATGGTAATCTCACCGCCGCGAATGTACACTTCTACCTGCGCTAAAAAATTTCGTCCCAAAATGACTTCGGACGTCATCGCTTCCGACGGTACTACTAAAATTTCGGTATTATATTCCGTTCCATCTACACTTAAATTCGCGTCGAACCGACCCACCGGTATTGTTTGCAAATTCCCGAAGCCCGTCAACACTCGACGCGTTGCACATAACTTCGCACTTGCAATCTTTTTAAAAACATCTTCTCGAATCAAATTTACGTCACTGCCCGTGTCTATTAACGCGTAGCACATAACGTTATTGATTGTTACGACCGCGAGTTTATCGTCCGCACTTCGCACACAATTCACTGACTTCCGCTGCTCTTCTTCACTCCTTTTCGGGCATGCCTTCGAGATATGTCCAAATTCATTGCAGCCGAAACACTTCGGGCCTTTGTCTTTATTCGGGCATTCCTTCACTGCATGTTCCGTCGATCCGCACGCGTAGCAGTGTGACTTTGTTTTGTCCTTCGACGCTGCCTTACTTGTTACCCTTCTTTCGTCTTTCTTCGACTCTTCTTTCCTCGTCACTCCCTTTTTCCGGTCGGTTCTTTCTCTCAACCGGTCATATACCTCCAGATTTTTCTTTAATGCTCGTAAACTTCTAGCACTATACAGAATTGCTTTATTTGACTCGTTGTTATCCGGTATACCGTCAACTATATGCTGTATAAGAGCATCTTCCTCGATGTCTCCTTGCTCCGCTATCTCTTGCATTTCATAAATGTATTGCCGACTGGTCTCACTGGGTAATTTCTTTCGCCGATACAGCTGGGCGTGCACTTCCGCGTTGTTTTTCCGAACATGGAATTCACGGATTAGACAACGTTTCAATTTTTCCCACGACGTGATTCCCTTTTCAAACGTCACGAATTTTTTTGCTGATCCTTGCAACATTTTTTTGCCATATATAAAACTCTGTATGCTATCCCAGCCTAATAACTCGCTTGTATCTTCGAAATCCGATATCCACTTTTTAACCTGTCGTTTATCGTCTCCAGTGAAATAGCAAAGACTACCCTCTACGTCTTTGATGGTAAATTTGCTTTCCTTTCGCTTCCGGTTCCTCTTCCTGTTCCTCTGTTCTCCGTCTTCCTCTTCCTCACTGCTTTCCTCGTCAACCTCCGTGGTCTCATCTTCATCTTCGGTTTCTTTTTTCGTATCATCTTGCATGGCTACTAACAATCGCGTACGCAATTCCCATTTCTTCCCCACCAATGACAAACCGCGGGCTTTCAATTCTCTTTTCAATTGGTCTACCTTCATTTCGTATATCGTTTCCTCGTCCAGCTTCTCACTCTGTTTTTCCTTCTTGTCAGCCTCATCTCCGCCTTTCGTATCGTTGTCTGTACTCTTTCCTGGTGTTGGATTCATGGTTCTTCCTCGTATATTGCTCGACCGTTCTTTCACGAGATTTACAACTTAAATAGGCACAACTTATCGGCACGTGGTCAACTTTCCACCGCACCGTACAACCGTAAAACCTGATCGTCTCACTCGCGAACCGAACGACCGCCGTGCGACGTTACGCCACGTTCTCTAACCCCCGTACAAACTTCGCGATCCGTCTCAATCTCTCGATCCCGGACGAGCCCCCAATTGTAGGATCGATTTTATCGAGGGTGACGGAAATGAAGAGACGGTTAGGTTATAACAACTAACGATTAAATAAATAACATACGAAATACAACAAACGACGTGACAACGTGCTGCATTCGACCGTTACAACGTATATCCTAAAAAACAATCGCCACGCCACGCCGCGCCGCGCCTCCGCGATCGCTCATTCCCGCGTGAAACAAAACATCACGCCACCTTTCTCCCGCATTCGTTAAATTGCGAGCGGAACCACCGTGACGCCATCTTTCCCTTGATCTGGGAAATCACATTCGCGCCCGACCGTAGTCGCAGACTCCCGACTAACCTATCCCTCACTTATGTACACAGAAATAATGACTTTGAAGACAATAACCTTCAAACAGAACGTTTTAAAACTGATGAAATAAAAATCAGTGAGAATCAAGAAAGCGAAGCAAACGATTCTAGTAAAAAGATCGAAGCTCGTAATGATTCTCATGAAGGTGAGTTGCGACGAAGTACAAGAATAAAGAATAAACCTCAAATAAATTATAATGAGGAATATGATTATCATATTTGTGCACTGTCGACAACTTCTGACATTCCTAGCTCGTATAATGAGATAAAATATCGTAGTGATAAATGCGAGTGGGAGAAAGCTATAAATAATGAACTTAGATCGTTGTCACAAAATAACACATGGACTTTGATTCCACGTCCTAATAATAAAAACATAGTTGATTGCAAATGGGTGTTTAATATAAAAATGGATAAAAATGGAAATTCATGTATATATAAAGCTAGACTTGTTGCAAAAGGTTTTAGTCAACAATATCTACAAGACTATAATGAAACCTTTGCACCAGTTGCACGAATAACAACCTTTAGAATGATCATTGCGTTTGCAAATCAACATAATTTATTGGTCCATCAGATGGACGTAAAAACCGCATTTTTAAACGGTTTATTGAAAGAGGAGATTTACATTCGTGTGCCGGATGGGATTTCAGCGCCTGAAGGACATGTATGTAAATTAAATAAAGCATTATACGGTCTGAAACAGTCTGCAAGATGCTGGTTTGAACTTTTCGAAGTTACACTGAAAAAGCATGGTTTCCAAAACTCCTTATCAGATCGCTGTCTATATCTTTTAAATAACAATCATATTTATAAGAATATCTATGTACTCTTGTATGTAGATGATGTTCTGATAGTAACGTATGATAGAAATACGATGCAAAATTTCAAAGAATACTTAAAGAAACAATTTTCTATGACAGATATGAACGAGATAAAGTTATTCTTGGGAATAAATGTCATACGAAAAGAAAATACAATCTCATTAGATCAAAATGTCTATTTAGAAAATATTTTGCGTAAATACAATATGATTGATTGTAAAAGTTTAGATACTCCTTTGCCTCCGAAAGTAGATTTAAATGCTCTGAATGCTGACGAGTATTATGATGCACCATGCAGAAATGTTATAGGCTGTTTAATGTATGCTATGCTATGCACACGGCCTGATTTATGCTTTGCAGTAAATCTGCTCAGCAGATATCAAAATAAAAATAACAAAGAGCTATGGCAAAACTTAAAGAAAATTTTAAAATATATAAAAGGATCGTTAAAACTTCGTTTAGTTTACAAACGAAATGATAATTATGAAAATTTATTAAATGGTTATGTAGATTCTGATTGGGCAGGTAACGAAATAGACCGGAAAAGTACAACTGGCTATATCTTTAAAATGTTTGACTGTAATACAATCTGTTGGAATACGAAAAGGCAAAATTCAGTTGCAACTTCCTCGACAGAAGCCGAATACATGGCATTATATGAAGCAACTAAAGAAGCTTGTTGGCTTAGATCTCTTTTGAAGAGCATAGAGATAAATATTAAAGAGCCGATAATTATCTTCGAAGATAATAATGGTTGCATTGCTATCGCAAGTAATCCAACAGATCATAAACGAACAAAACATATAGATGTAAAATATCATTTTACACGTGAAAAAGTGGAACAAAAGGTAATAACACTTAAATATATTCCCACAGATAAACAGTTAGCTGACTCATTCACAAAACCATCACCGAAAGTGCGGTTTTTGTACATCCGCAAGCAGATGGAACTAGTGGAACATGAATAAAAAAGGGGAAACAAAACTATTAAAATTAAATTCATGTAAAACTACAATTTCCAAATGTTTTAAATTTTTTTATTTTCATCTGTAATCGTCAGTATAGTGGTCTGATTGGGTTTTTCTGGGTTTTCCCCAATCCAGTGCAACAAATGTTGGACCATTTATGTACCACCCAGTATTAAAGCATTATTAAATAAATGAAGTGTTCTCTCTTGCGTTAATTGTTAACGAATTAATTTTTGAGTGGGAGTATAGATATATAGATATATATGTATACAAAAATCAATAATGAATGTTAGCCGACGTGACGGGCACGTCGTTTATTTGTTTATTTGTTTCCTAGGCGTTTTTGAACAGAAGCATCTCGGTGCGACGCATTTTTTTTTTCTTATAATGATTCACTCTCAGTTCGAATCCGGCAGCACACGGGAGAACACTGATAAAATAAAGTATTTGAATTTTATTCACGAGTATACCTGCTTCCCAAAACCAACAGAATATGTTAAGACCGATAAGCAGTTAGCTGACATTTTTACGAAAGCACTATGTAAACCGCGATTCATGCATTTAGTAAAGGAATTAGGACTGTTCGGTGCCGTCGCCGCAACAGACGCGGTCGTCAAGCGACACCACGACGACGATGAGCACCACTGCTCTCGCCGACTCCGCGGAACAATAGACCACGGGGACCTCCAGCGAAGACGACTGTTTAGGTCACGTTTTTTGGGAACCCCCACCAAAGGAGAATCGACGCTCGATACTCGTCGCGAGGTCGATCGCTCTCTCGCTTTCCGGATCGTGAATCGTTCACACCTTCGTTTTTCGTATCCCGAGCAATCGGTAGAGTGTCGGCCATTCGTGAAATTAACCGCTCGTTTAACAATATACCGGCGATCCTAAGATTATTGTTACGCGAGTGCTTGGTGCCCGCCAAGTCTCGCGATCAGACGATATCAAAATAAACCTGGTCATTTTTCGCACCACCCAGTGACTTTTTTCATATCCACGTGGCACCCATCTCGCTGTCTCCTCACTCAACTCCACCAGCCTTCACGAAACACATGTTAATTCGTCTTTCGAGGCCTCCCGAGAGGCCAAGGTGTTCCTACCGCAGGCGCGGAAAAACTAATAAAAAGACTACCGCAAAACCAACGGTGAGTCGTCTCATTTTCTGTTCCGACCAGGCCCAGCCCAAAACTCGGTTCACATATTCCAGTGTGAGTATTCCGGCGGTCACGTCCGGCGGTTCGCCGATAAACGCCTAAACAAAGACCATTAGTATTATCACACGGGAAAACAAAATAAAATCGAAATATACGTGACAAGCCGACGCGGTTAAAAATACGCCGACTTATCTTCCTGCAAGACACGCAGTTGAAGACCAGATTACAAATTAGACGAAAAAGAGGAAAATATCAAATTACGCCGAACCATAAGAAAAGACGACGACTTCATCTTGGCAATACACAGCTGACGAAGCAAGAAACATCGAGAAGATCGGGAAGCAGAAACGCCTAAATCAGCACTTCAAGAAAACAAAGGACCGCCCACACTATAAAAAGGAAACCAGCTCTTCAATTCGGATTCACTCAGTTCAAAATCAGTGCTACTGCTCAGTTCCGTTGACAGACCCTTGTACCGCACACGCGTCGCGCCGGCAGTAAGATAGTGTCGCCGAATTTCGAAACCCCGTTGCGTGAAGTGTCCGCGTGTGTCCCAGCGTCCAGCGGCCACAACCAGCGAGCGCCCAAAAACCCCACAACCACGACTTGCGAGCGCCTACCAACGACTCGGTAATTTAAACGTACTATTAAGCGAATTGTTTATAAGTGCTCTAGCTTATGCGCTATGAGAATTCATCCTTGTATAATCTGATTCAGAACTAGACTCTAAATAAACCAAACCTTTGCCGTTTTTATATAAAATTTAAGGTACAATTTATTTAACCAGCCCTCAATCTCCCGAACCAAAGCCGGTGAACGCAGGTAGGTTCAAAACTGCGCCTTATCCCCGGAAAACTATAAACAGCCCCATCTGGGACGTAACAATTAATTCATATTTAAAAACACGAAGGCAGAATTTGAAGTCTTCAAATAGGCTACTCTTCAAGTAGGGTAGGGAAAATGCCGTCCTAGTCTTGCGTAAGCCGTCGGAAAAAGAACTACTAATCTGCGAATTTAATTCAAAATTCAAGATTTTGGTCTACGGTCTGTAGCGGACGAAAGCGGAGCTATTCTACGCGATGAAGGTACGTAACTTTTTGGGTTTTATACAAACTTTTCATTTCGATAAGACTTTGGACCCCTCCCCTATCGGTCTTTTCGAAATGTGAGGGGTACAATTGAATTTACAGTAAAACGCCATAAAAACCATCATTTGTACCACCTTCGGAAATGCGTCTGCCGAAAAAACGGTTGGGCATTTTATGAACACGGAATAAACTTCGGGACGACCAAAATTGTTTTATTGCCGTAACCGTCAACTACCTGCGCTGACGAATCGGGCAATTCCCAGCGTTAGTCCACCCCCACAAGGAGCGTCTTCCAAAAAATATTCCGCCAATCGAATTTCGAGAAATCAACTCCCCGCCAACGCTCGGTTCACATGCCAACCAGGAAAGAAGAGACTCTCGAAAACCGGCAAAGCAACAACATCTAGCGTCTAACTCAACAACCTGTAGCATACTTTCTGACCAGTAATGCAGTAAAAATTAGCGATTTATCATCCTTATTTGATGAAATAATAGAAGCAATTTTCAGCACGGGATTAAAAGTACGTGCTGCTGTTTCCGATCAAAATGACAGTAATCGAAGTGCTATTAAATATAGAATTTCTGTAGACCGTCCATATTTCATGCCTGGAAATCAAAAAATGTACACGACCTTTGATATACCGCATATTTTTAAATCTATAAGATATCAACTTTTGAGATATGATATTATGTTTGACGATCATAAAATTGCATCGTGGAAAGACGTACGTTCGTTATGGAAATTGGAAGGTGATAAAGCAACGAGAGCTGCTTGCAAATTAACGGAGAAACACGTTTATCCAAATAACTTTGAAAAAATGAAATGTCGTTTAGCTCTGCAAGTATTTAGTCGCAGAGTTTCAGCAGCTCTTTTAACCGCGGGAACGGTGGGGGGAATTCAAAGTCAAACAGTAATGCATACTGCTGAATTTTTCAAAATTCTTAATGATAGTTTTGATTCCTTAAACAGCCGGAGTTGCAACGATTCGAATCCAGATAGATGTAAATTGTCGGAAATTCGATTAAATTCACAAAATAATTTAACTGCATTATTAGAAAGATGTCCCAAATGGTGCACCATTAAAACTAATGGTCAGAATATACCACCATGTTTCGAAGGCTTGGAAATTTCTGTGAAAGCAATTTTGCAATTATGGGAAGATCTCAAGTGCGATGGAATTAATTTTTTGTGTAACGTCTAGAGTGAATCAAGACCCATTGGAAAATTTATTTTGAATGATGCGCACTTATGGTGGAATTTATAATCAAAACCCGTCTGCAAAAGCTTTTCGCTTATCATTGCAAAAAAAAATATTGTATTAAATTTATCAAAACCGGCTCAATCTGCCAATTGTTTATATGATGAGGACGAAACATTACTTCCAAGCTCGAAATATGATGCTACATCTAATGTTGCACTAATATCGACAAATACAAGTCGTGAATGTGAAATTGATCAAGAAACGTTTATTGATGTCGAAGAAGTTGTCATTGATGCGTCATATATAATTGATAAAACATTAGAAGTCACTGCGGTTGAATATTTTGCAGGATTTGTGGCCATGAAATGGGTTACAAAATCTGGTTGCGAACAATGTTCGATCTCATTAATTAGCGAAAATCACGAATTCCTGGACGCTACAGATACATAAGGGACAACGCGCTGATCCCCACTCCAGTGCATACCAATCAGCATGCATTCTAGGTGTCCCCTTAGGCATCGAAGCTATGGTTCTGTAACAGTTATTTCTCGATTCTGTATTTTGGTTCTAGTTTCGGTTATATTTCGATTCTGTTATTTTGTTCGGCCATATATCAGAATATACAATGTATACAAGCAAATGAATCATCGACGATCGACAATCGTATTTATGTAAGTAATTGTTTAAGTAATAAATACTAATAAATAATTATTGAAATAAGACAGTTTTGTTCCGTTATAAGGCAACGGTGTTTGTTCCAAAATAAGGAAATCGTTATCCCCTCCCGCCGCTTAGTGTCGTTACACGAGGGTATGTTACATTTTATCGTTTTAAACGGAAGATACAGTCTTCCTTCCACGAGTGATAAAATTGTATCCCCACTACTATGGGGGAATTTCGATTATACTTACTTATTTAAGAAGCAACGAATGTTTAAAACGCAAAGAAGAACAGCGTGTGGAAAGAAGGAGATGCACAGAGTCGTAGCAGTCGACATAGATACAAAACTTTCTTTTTTTCCTTTTTTTTTTTTTCTAGAAATTTTAATAGCATATTTAGATGATTTTTCTGATTAAAATGTGTCTAAACACGGCATAATTTGGAATTTTTTTACTTTTGTACCAATTCATAGTAGCTCCTCTTTAATCTTTATCTCGGGGTTTTCATCGCTCAGCTGTCGTAGTGGTCGACTTCGTGTTCTTCAGTACTGATGAAAAACATGTATGATGGATTCTTGAAAAGAAGCAGAGAAGACACAAATTTCCTATTCACGAAACGAACATTGGTGCCGTTTCTCGAGACAGAATATATCAAAACATCTTTGCGGTCGATATTCTTCCGATACCGTTTACTGCCAGAAGGAGAAGGACAACTTTATGATCTTGCGCTACCTCTCCCCTCTTGCTGACTCTCCATCTTGCTCCTCTCCCGACTCACAGGAGAACAAAGTCAAGCCAAATACAAGATGTACATATGCAGCAGAATGAGAGGGCATGTTACACTTGTACCACTGCTCGGCCGACCACTTTATAGTTATAGTCGCTACATTCGAGCCTCTCGCAAAGTCAAGCCGTATAGGTAGTGTGATCCAAGAAACGGCAGAAGCCGTTCTGATCCATCTCCGTTTCTTCAACAAAACTGTATTATGTTTTTGTAAGTTTTGTTTATCAAGTAAAATATTTCCAAGGCCTCCAAATGTAATTGTAGAGAGCATGTCAACGCCCGTTCGTGTTCAAGCTGAACACGCTGTTTTTGAGTATATGTACATTTCCACTCGCACCAACATCTTTCTTCTTGATATCTTGCTGTACTGGTCTCCGCAATTCGTTAACTTCTCTCTAATCTTCATCTTAACTTCTCTGTAATCTTCATCTTCGTTTTCATTTTCCTTACAGTTGTTTTGTGACAACAGTAAAACTGTGCATTACAGGATGATCAATTAGTAATGCATCAGGTTCCATTAAACCATCAATTCAATCAATGTGATGAGGCTTCCACTGTTGCAGAAGTGGTCAATGTAAACATAATGTTTTAAAGGTCTAGTGAATGACCTACACCGCCGACAGCGGTCAAAATTCGCTACCACTATCCCGACAGTGATCACTGTTAGCATCCGAATCCCCTTCGACAATTCCAAGAGTGATCAATAAACAAGACATTGTAATTTCTTTTCAGATTTATGAGATTTATATGGTTGAAAAAAGACCAAGCTCGATAGAGTTTTAATGATATTTACTTGTATTCTAGCGAGCTATGGTCACTCATTAAATAAGTATACAACATCAAAATTATGCCGTGATTACACTCATTTTAATCAACTCCTCTTTGTAGTCACCGCGCTATCCTTCTCTATCGTCGGCAAACTTCAAATAACGTAGTAAATACCTACGACCTATACGATCATTGATACAGTTTTCTTTCGAAATAAGACGACGATGCTTTTTCGCAAGAAGAAAATGTTTATCCCCTCTCTTTCTTTTGAAGTTGTCTGCTCGACACCGGCCAGAACGAGAGGGTATGCCATATGCTATCGTTTTTGCAACGAAAGATACGACTGCTCGGCCAACCACTTTGTAGTTTGCCGCCACATTCAAACCTCTGGCACATTCTCCTTACTCACTCGCGGCCCGCTCAAGAACAAACCGAAGCGACATAGATACCGTTATTCATAATAGGTCAAAAGTCGTACCGAGCCATCGACTTATAGCAAAAGAAAACTGTACTCCAGAGCCCGGAGGTTTTATCACTTTCGGAGGGAATACTGTATTGCTACACGGCTGACAACTGTATGGTCTGCAACTACCTCTCGCCTCTCTCATTCTCCGTGTTCACTCTCGGGCGACTCCATAACAAAGTCAAGTCGCATAGGTAATCTGATCTGAAATACGGCGAAAGCAGATCCCGAGCTTTCGCCCTATATAGGAACAAAACGATAAATATACAAGTGAGTTTTTACAATTGTGTTCACGATGTTGACTTCTAGAACATATTAAAAAATCATCGAAATAGGTGAGGTGAGGTGGTACAGATATCAATAGTTGACCGATCTCGTCGAACAGTTTTGTGTTTTGTCAGCATACGCTAACCTTTCATCGTCGTATTTTAGGGTCGCACTGACGATGATTTAGTTGCTTGCACACATTGTATACTCTACGTTCTATCACAGAACCGAATTATAAATGAAACTGGAACCAAAAAATAACAGTTATAGGATCGATATAATATTGGTACTTAAGAACCATAACCGTAACCGATATAAGCCAGAACCGTTGTCCTCATAACAGATAGTATTGAAACTTCGCACACTTATAGATCTCGTTCTCCTGTTCACGAATATATACCATGTCACGTCCGGTGGTTCGACCGTCAATGAATAAACCCTCAGACAAAGAATTATTATGAACTATTATGCTGTGACGTGGCACATTTATTCACGTCCCTCCTGTAAGAGCGCGCGAGCGCACGATTTGCCACAAGGGGTAGCAGGGCAGCGACGACGTCGATGGAATTCGACGATCGCGACGCAATCTGACGATCAGCGGCCACGGTCCGCGGCGCAGTTCGCCTAGACAATCAATAACGTTAACATGTACGGGCGAGAATAAATAAAGTTTCGTTGAAATAAAGTTTCGCGATTACACTCCGATCAAAGATCGAAAGACCGGGCCGCCCTTTGACAGCACCGCCGCGATAACGGCTGTCGTGATCGCTCTCCCTGGGCACATCCGAGATCCCAGATTGGAGATTAAAGGTCAATGCATATCTGGCAGGCCCGGCCAGCCGGCTCAAAATTACAACCCTGGTTTTGGTCCTAGCGTTTACTAGCGGCAACCGTGTCAGACTTTGGAACCGAATTTCTTCTCTGGCCTCTCGGCCCTTTCCAGATGGCCTTTCGAGAGCGCGTTGACAGTTCCCTGCTGTGCGTGGCACAAAAAAAAATGTTTTTAGGGGCTCCACAGCTCCTTAGGTAAACTATCCGTATCTCTCCTTTATAACACCATGGAAATAGGTAACGTTCCTGGCATTTAGTGAAACATCATCGCACATCCTTATATGTATTTTATCATACGTAAATTATACATATAAAATTCTTCTTAAATAATTTATCATGTTATACGCAAATGTAATTTCTTAATGAAAATATATTAGAAACATCTTTGTTCTGGAAATTCTCCCACCGATTATAAAGTGTAAAAAATTTTTTTAAGATATGGTCGTATTCTACGATTCTTCCTGTTTGAAATTCCGTTTTTAAATTCGCGGAGCATCAAAAACTGCAAATATTTGGTACTTGAAACTGTTATAAAAATATATTAGATTGGAGGGAAAGTTCTGTCGTATTTTAAAGAAAACATTTGAATCAATTTATAAAAATACGTGTTTAATATTATTCAATGATATAATTTCCATTATTTGTAAGGACTTGTTGCCATCTTTCAGGTAACCTGTGCATTCTTGTTTCCCAATTGTTCCGTCGCAAGGAACAATTCAAGTGGTGCTTGCCTTCGGACAATTGTTTATGATACGCTCGTAACTAAGTGATCACCTTCAACGATTAGGCACGGCGCAACAGTGACGACCATCCAGGCTCGCATCACAGCCTGCCTTTCGTTTGTGGTCACTTCCTATGGTTGCGGGATGTCATAAATTAAGTCCTACGAAGGACCACCCAAAACAAAAGGGCACTGTTCAAAAGTGTCAAGGGTCAGCCTTGTTGAGAGACCGGCATCAGCTTATACTCTCCAGGGCAAGCCCATCCAGATTACCCAAACAGGGTGACAATCAGTCAATGATGCGCTGATTGGGTAACGCAACATTCAGCAGAACCAATCAGTGCACTCCCTCTTCCATGAGGACTACCCTTTCAATACATAAAGGAGTCTCACCTAAAAATCAAACGCTCACTAGTTTGATTCAAACGTGAAACATTCAGTTTTGCTTTGACGGGGTTCCGTCGTCGGGCTATGCGAGCCTGGCAAGCGATCAGCTTTTGTCAAAACAATTCTCGTGAGGACGAACGGTTTTTGTCAGAAACAATGCTCGTGAGGATCGCTCGATCTGAGCTCACTTCTGTTCGTGATAGCGTTGCAAGAACATCTTGCATCGCGCGTGCAACCAAGATCCGACGCGGAACGCTCTCGCGATCGAAACCAACAATCACACGAGACGAACCGACGCGTCTAAGGCAGGGCCTGCTAAGATCAGCCTTACTGACGAATCATCTAGCAGGTCTGGGATGAAACGCGCTTCCGACTAAATTCAGCAAATCAACATTTGAAACAGCTGTCCAAAATTGATTTGGCGGACAGTAAACCGCGGCGGTATCGGGAGTGACGCGTCCGCGACCACCGGGCCCAAGATTTACGACCTTGGGCGGAACAATCGTCCGCGTGTCATTTTCAAAAAATCCGCACCGAACACCAATGACTCAATAGATACTATTTTTACTAAGAAATTCCCGTGTGATTAACTCCATGATATTGGATGTAAGCTGTGTGTTGCGACGGCAACACCGAAGGTCGTACCGTACCGTTCCTCCAGGCGACAAAGGGACATACCTGAAGGGGATGTCCCATTAAAAACACGTGCGAACTAGGTATAAACGACCGAAAAAATAAGTTTACGACCACCGCAATTCGACAATCTTGACCCCGACAGATGGACAGCACATGCGACCAAACTAACGAAACGACGAACGAAACACAGTAATAAATCACGCCATTGACGAACGGAGACAAAACCAGGAATCCCTGACAGTCTCCCACTCCCATCAACTCAAAACTCCTCCCAATGCACCCACGTCCAATTACAAAACACTATATTTTCCCACCTAAATCCAAAATCATCCAATCACGAAAAAACCGAACTGACGATAGACAGGACACGACAAGACCGAGCAGATACAAATCGAACAGGCAGACGGACGAGACGAACTCTCCGAAATAAACATATATCGCGAACCACCAAGTACCATTTAAGAAATCTCGAAACGAACAGTTATAACGCGAACCATCGTACCTGTAGAGACTGGTTCGATAACACGCGGTAGGAAAGTCGCTTGGGATGTATACACGGTGTTTATTATTTCGGTGATGATACAACGTTTGACAGGAGTGGTCCTGAACGGCAGCGAGCAACCAACTGAACTCGGTAGGCTTTTTGGCGCTATTTATAACAGTCTAACCGCGCAGAGGAAGGTACCAGGTATGTCCATACCGAGGTCACGCCGGTGTCTCCCTGGAAAAACCCTGGTACCCTTCGGTATACAAGAGGGAGCGGTGTGGCGGCAGCCGGGCCGCTACATACCATAGAGGAATAAAGTTATTATACCAAACAGTGTACAACCTATTCCTCACCAAGGTGCCCAATATTATATACTACATATTGAGAGAAGGCATCGGGGAAACCATTCATCGCCGCCTTCGTATACAGTGTGGATTATAGGAGTGGACTAAGATATTAAACTGTTACCGCCCACTACTACACGATTGTAGAGGGTGTCAAGACGCCATTTCGTATGGGTTCGAAGTGATGACATTGTATTGATGCGAAGCTTAGAAGAAGGTTCCCCGGCAGGACTGCGGTGACGTATCTAGATACGAATGCGCGGCCGATTGGTTCAGAGTGGAAGAGACAGGCCTTGTTTCACACGCATTTTCGGCTGAATTCGAAATAATGGCTACAGCGGTCACACATACTGTGTAGCGTGACGGTCTTCGGCCTCAAAAATTGGGCCAACAGCCGCGGCAGAGATGGGGATAGGCATACCTACGATAGACTCGGTTTGTTTAGGTACCGTCCCCCGGCGCTGCTCTGTATGGAGCGGTTTATGACGGATTATTACTATTGAGCTGGAACGTGTAACGACTAGATGACTCAGGACCGATGACACATTGTATAACAAACAAGCAGCCACCGATCGCCCCTGTACCTTGCCCTTAGCAGATAGTACCCGATGACTGTATCCACCCACCCCCAAAAACCAGCGCATCCATAGCGATAAGAAATAGTACTTAAACCGGAGAACCCCCAATAAAGAACCAGAATATTCGTGTCAGTCTTAGACTAAATTCTGTGTCTCTTTTATTTTAAACCCCTATTCGACCGAGTATCTACGGAACGCGATCGCTAGGCGGTATCTTTGTTGAAGTTACGTTTTTCCCCGTAACATTTTGGCGATCCTGCCAGGATATACACAAGAGGACGACTGGAAAACTCGGGAGACAACCGGATCCACGGAACCTGTTGAAAGCTGAGGGACAAGTCCAGAAGGTCGTCACGATTTGTATAACGGACCAAAGAAGGGAAAAATCAGGATGTCCAATCCTCTCGAAGAAGCCATCGTGGCGTTCACGAAATCTATCCAAACCTTGACCACGCAACAGGAAAAAATTACGCAAAATATTGCGATACTGGCAACTAAAAACGACAAAAGAAGACAGGGAACACTGCCATTTCATAAAGTATTAAAACCACTGCTTGCGGACGACGAGACTACAGCTACGTATGGTGACATCGCTGCAGGCAACCCTACGGGACATCCCGCAGAGGAAAGGGAAATGGACGAAGGAGACGGATCATTTAAGAACCACTTCCGACTACCGTTAGCAACGGGTTAGCAACAATACGGAGCCCAGGTATGACGAGCATCGTTTTAAAAGGGCCAAAGACCTGGTCGACACCATAAAACCTCTCAAAGGACGGGATGACTCCGGGGTTGAGGATTTTATACGACTGGTTAAGCGCGCTAGATCTCGTTGCTACGAACCGGATGTTTTACTTGACATAATACTTACTACTAAAATCATCGATCAAGCGGAAAGAAGCATTCGGCATTTAGAAATTAATAGTTACGACAAATTATACGACGCGTTGCGAACATACGTGTTCCCAAGTGTTCCGCCAGACGCCGCGAGAGATAATTTGTATAATATAATTCAGGGAAAGACGGAAGGCGTGATGAATTATACTCTTCGCTTTAGACAGCAGTTAAATGAATATCGGTACGCGACACAAAACGAGCATTCGCAATACAACAATACCTGAGGTTCGGCCCTCTGTAGTACTAACCACGCGCACTTTCGAATCAGACATTATGAAAAGGTTTTCGTCATTTTCAAAATTAAAACGTGTCTTGGCATACATATTACGTTTTCGATATAACAGTTCACGCAAAGAAAGCAACAAAGGCACATTGTCAACAGTAGAACTTCACAGGGCAGAACAACTAATCGTTAAAATAATTCAAAGACAAGAATACTTGTTGGAGTTCCACGCGTTAGAAAAAGCTGAACCAGTAACCGGAAACCTCCGTCCTTTAAATCCATTCTGTAAGCTAAGATTTCGGTAAATCGGGACGATTTGTCGTCAGGACGGCCGAGTTGTAAGCTAAGATTTAATCCGTCACTGTATATATTGTTCATGCAAATACTCATATGTTCATATTATTGATAAAACGAACGTCGAAAAACGAAAAACGAACGAGACGATAAAAGGACGAGCAGTCTCGTCAGGTCGGACACCGGAGAAAGACGTGTTGTTAATAAATGATTTAATGCTTTCCGTCTGTTTAAATTCCTTACAATTCATAGATAGCGATGGCATATTGAGGGTCGGTGGGCGATTATCCAGATCAGAATTGCCCTATAACGCTCGACATCCAATGTTACTGCCCAAAGGGCATTCCGTTACAAGGCTAATTATCACAGACTATCACATAAAGAACTTTCATGCTGGAATTCAAAGCACACTTAATGCTCTACGACATAAATTCTGGATTCCGAACGGAAAGGGTATAATCCGAAAAATAATTCACGGATGCGTTACTTGTTTTAAGGCAAAACCCCCGGTTGTCGAGTACAAGATGGGAGACTTGCCCACCGACAGAGTCACGTTTACAAGACCGTTCAAGATATCCGGTGTTGATTTCTGCGGCCCAATTTTCATAAAAGAAAAAACACAGCGAAATCGGAATAGAGTTACGATATATTTAGCCATTTTTGTATGTTTTTGTACCAAAGCAATACACATTGAAATCGTCGGTGATTTGACCACAAACGCATTTTTAGCAACGTTACGGCGATTCTTTGCACGGCGAGGTATCAGTTCCGATATTTATTCGGATAACGCAACAAACTTCGCAGGCGCGAGCCGGGAACTCAAAGAAATATACGCATTTTTCAAATCTAAAACGACAAACGACACAATCTCGACCACGTTGGCCAACGAAGGCATAAATTGGCACTTTATTCCACCACGATCTCCGCATTTTGGCGGTTTGTGGGATGCAGCAGTTCGCCGAACAAAACATCATTTGGTAAGGACGATTGGTAATACGTTGCTTTCGTACGAGGGGTTACTAACATTCATAAACCAAATAGAAGCCATTCTGAATTCCCGTCCCATCACTCCATTGTCCACCGATCCCAACGACCTACAAGCATTGACTCCTGGCCACTTCATTGTCGGTGAACCTTTAACAAGTGTGCCAGACTACGACTTCACTGAAACACCAGTCGGCAGACTATCGTCTTGGCAGCATATTGTCAGATACTCTCACACTCCTACGATCATACCTACCCTAGCCTACGCCGTTTTAACCATAAGGGCCCCGAACCCAATAAATCACCTTCCGGAACTGAGTTTTCGTCGCCCATAGAAAAGTCAACCGTCCTCTCCGTCCTCTCACTCTTCCCCACCCTTTCCTTCTCTACTTTCTCTTCTTAGAACCAAATCGCAACAAGACTTTAGCCATCCTTGAAATAGACGAAAACCAGACATCCTCTCCAGCGACCATCCCTTGACTTGTTTCCGACTTTCACTTTTCCTCCCCCATAATTCTCCTACCCTAAAGTCATCCTTCTCCCCATTTTTCCTTGCATCACCAGCTCAGAATTCATTCGCACTTCGAACCGAACGCATCGTGACACTAATTGTATAAAATAAAGAAATCAACTAAGAACGAAAGACTTTCTCCTTCCGGTATCACGACACAAAATTTGGTGCAGTCGGTAGGACCTGTCAGTGGTGGAAGAATAATAAGACTTTATTAAAAGTGTTCTTCATCTGTGGATTTTTATCCTTTGTGACGGGAACTAATAGTGTCAACCGGAGAGTCTACGGATCTGATCAGCCCCTCAGAGAAGGAAGTCAATCGCTGTCACGCACAGGAACTACTTCGCTGGTAGACGACAGGTACATACACCTTTGAATTTTGTTGCTTGTTGATCATCTTTTGTACTCAGATCACGATGTCTTTACCATATCCAGATAATTCCCCTAATTCCTCTAATTCCCCTAATTCCTCTAATTCCTCTAATTCCTCTAATTCCTCTGATTATCCAATACAATTTCTATGTAACCTAATTCCAAAAGAATTTTCTGGTAACCGGTACGAACTCGGGCAATTTATAGCCAATTGCAATAATGCAGACGAGCTCGCTTCAGCGAGACAGAAAACGCCTCTTTTGTACTTCATTCTTTCAAAAATCTCGGGAAATGCTAAAGAACAGCTTGCCCTTCAGAATTTTAGTACTTGGACAGATTTAAAAGAACAGCTTAAAATATTATTTCAAGATAAGAAACATTATTGTCAAATAATGGAAGAACTAAACAATAGTAGACAACATCATTCCGAAAATATTACCGCTTTCTACCAAAGATTATTAACCTTGTCCTCAAGAGCACTTAGCGCAATACAACAATATTCAAATGATCCTCTAGAAATTCCAGGAAAAAAAAAATCCGTTGAAGAAACGACCTTAAATCGATTCGTTTATCATAGTTGTCCTCAGATTTCTCAAATGCTGAGATGGAAAGAATTTAGCTCCTTAAATTCCGCATATTCCGCCGCCGTCGCAGAAGAACGAGCCTTAAATATGCATAAATACGCTAGGCGAGAATCTTGTACCATTTGCGGTAGAACAAATCATGGATCATCACAATGTAGATCAAGATTACCTGGTCCTGATCGTAATAGAGTCATTAATAACGTACAAGTTTCTAAACCAAATCAAAGCTCTTATCGAAACCAACAGCAGTATCAATCTCCGAATGAATTTCGCCAACCTCAAATGCAAAATCGAATTCAACATCAAAATCCTATTCATTCAGACACGATTCAACATGCTAGCCAATTAAAGTTTTGCAATTATTGTAAAAAACAAGGTCACGTAATTATAGAATGTCGGAAAAGACAATATAATAATAATCGAAGGCAACAAATAACTAACAATACGACTCGACAGACCGAAAACGCCGCGGTACATTTAAACTCCCAGGAACCCCCAGCAACGAACACCGAGCTGGAGGGTCCGATCTCTCGCTTAACGGTGTTCGAGAATTAACCATGTCCATACCATGCGATAATTTAGATTATATTATAGTACCATCGTTACACTCGAAAAACGCAAATCAAGCCTTCACATTCTTGGTAGATACAGGCGCAAACATATCGTTAATTAAAGCGTGCAAATTAAATCCTAACACGTATTTCAATTCGAGAGATAAATTAGTACTACAAGGTCTTAGCGTGAATACCCCAGTCGAAACTGTAGGCAGTTGTTTGATTCCTGTACAAGTAGGTGATTCCACTATCGACATAAAATTCCATATCCTAAACCAAGCAACAAACGTCCCTTTCGACGGCTTATTAGGTAAAGATTTTTTACAGAAAGAATCTGCGATTATCGACTATCAATCACGCACTCTATCTCTTAAGTCATCAACGATACCAATTAACTTAAACCATCAAAAATTTGAAAACCAAAATATAAATTTAATCAAGCTTAAGGCGCGAACTGAAACCCTCATTGAAATCGAAATACAAAATCCCGAAATCCAAGAAGGTATTGTTCCGGAATTAGAATTACAAAAAGGAGTTTATTTGTCAAAAGCAATCATTAAAGTAAACGAAAATAATAGAGCTTATGCTACGATTTTAAACACGCGCATAATAGATTTACAAATAAAACCAATTTCGGTATACTTAGAGCGACTTCCGCACAGCTCCGCGATCCTTGTAACAAATAATTCAAACTGACCTATACTAAAGCGACAACAAGTATTAGAAAACAACATGCGGTTGGAACATCTAAATTCAGAGGAACGACGATCAATTTTAAATATTTGTAAAGAATATTACGATATATTTCATCTTTCCGACGATATATTAACTGTAACAAATACTATGGAACATGAAATTAACTTAACTAATCCTACTCCCATTTATACTAAATCATATAGATACCCGGAAATTCACAAACACGAAGTAAACAACCAAATAGATAAAATGTTAAAACAAGGAATAATACAACCATCTACTTCTCCATGGTCATCCCCCTTATGGATAGTACCAAAAAAATCGGATTCCTCCGGTGAACGAAAATGGAGAGTTGTAATTGACTATAGACGCCTAAACGACGTTACAATCGGTGACGCCTATCCCTTACCCAATATCGAGGATATTTTAGACCAACTAGGACATTCAAAATATTTTACAACCCTAGACCTGGCATCTGGGTTTCACCAAATTCCGATGCGAGAATCCGACAAACAGAAAACAGCCTTCACCACCCCTCTAGGACACTATGAATTCACGAGAATGCCCTTTGGGTTAAGAAACGCTCCTGCAACCTTTCAAAGGCTAATGAACTCAATCCTAACTGGTTTGCAAGGTCTCCAATGTTTCGTTTATCTTGACGATATCGTCATTTATGCATCATCGATCGAGGAACATTCAATAAAATTGAAATCCATTTTTGACCGTTTAAGAAAAAACAATTTAAAACTACAACCTGATAAATGTGAATTCATGCGACATGAAGTGGCATACTTAGGCCACATTATATCGGACAAGGGTGTCCAACCAAATCTCACTCCTCTGCCGGCAGCACTACGGCTAGCCTTGCAATCCGTCCCAGCTTCGGGATTCACTGGAAAGGAGCTTCAAAGCTGCCAATGCCCTTGGATCTGTGAGCCGGCCTGGGAGGATTCAAATATTGCCGAACCGAGTGCGAAACCAAATCTCCTATTACCCGGAATCACTCGCGTGAGCATTCAAACCAAAAAAGCAACTCAATTTTCAATTACGAACTATCGCATGAAGGACCCGAGACGACTCTCTCCTTCTGACAAGTAAATTCAACCTTTTTTCTCAACACACTCTTTCTTTGTTTTCGACCGTTTCCACAACAACGCCTGCTTGTCAATCGCGACCACCGTGAATCGCTCGCTAGACTCGCATATATATCTACATGACGCGATTATCGTCTTCCTTCGCGATGATACGATCGACATTACAAAATCGCCGCGAACACTCCGCCCGCCTTCGTCATCAGACGAACTACACACCATAATTTGAGAACATCGATCAACTCGGTTTGTTTCAACGAACTACAGTTTTATTCTACATGGTATATAATTTTAATACAATAATCAAATTAAAATGACGTACGCAATACAAATTATAACTAGCTCAACTGTCTTTTGTCCCCACAAGTCGATTCGTTCGACTTTTCGGAACTGTGTTGAATAAAAAGAGGACACAGGCGTGCGATATGTCGTCGCAAATTTGACGTAGCCGTTTTAACGGTGACGACTCTAACTAACCCGTCTGAACCGGGATGAACCTCTATCACACGTCCCAAAGGCCATTTCGAAGGCGGATAACGATCATCGCGTAATAAAACTAATTGTCCAATTGCAAAATTCTTAGTTTGACCTCGCCATTTTGAACGCTCTTGCAAATGTTGTATATATTCTGATGACCACCGCTTCCAAAAATCATTTCGAATGGCTTGAAGCAGATGAAAACGTTCTAAACAGTTTTCCGGTACATTGGAATAATCTTTATCAGGAATTAAACCAGGAATTTCGCCGATCAAAAAATGTGCAGGTGTCAAAACCCGTAAATCGTCAATATCAGAATTTAAAGGACATATTGGACGTGAGTTTAGACACAATTCTATTTCGGCGAGCACTGTAGAAAACTCTTCGAAAGTTAATATTCTATCACCGAGGACACGCTTGAGATGATACTTCACAGATCTTACTCCAGCCTCCCACCAACCTCCGTAATGAGGAGAATTCGCTGGAATAAATGTCCAAGATGTTCCATCATTCGCAAGAGACGCAGCAACGCTTTTATAAAATTCAGAACCTGATTTAAACATACTTCGCAACTCTTTATCAGCAGCTTGAAAAGTAGTTGCATTGTCAGAAAAAAGATTCGTACAAATTCCGCGTCTACTCGCAAAACGTTTATAAGCGGCGAGAAAAATCTTAGTTGTAAGATCGCTAACCGCTTCAAGATGTATCGCTCGCGACGCAAAACAGATAAAGAGCACTATATATCCCTTATAAGATTTGTGCCCTCGACCCTTAGAGCTTTTAATTTGAAAGGGACCGGCATAATCTAGACCTGACGTCGAAAATGGTCGAGCCGGAGTCACTCGTGAGACAGGCAAATTACCCATCATCTGATGAGCTAGACGTGGTTTGTTGCGTTGACAAACTATACAGTTCCTGATCGCAGTCTTAACTAAACGATTTCGACCCAAAATCCACGCATATTGCATCACAATATTAGAAGTAAGTGTTGGTCCCCCGTGAAAACATTTCCGATGCGCGTACCGTACTAATAAGCGACTAAGTGTCGAATCTCGCGGCAAAATCAGCGGATGTTTCTTTTCGTGAGGTAAACTTGAATTTCCAAGACGACCTCCTACCCGTAATAAACGATCCGTCTCATCATACATCGGATTTAAACTACATAAACCGTTGCGTTTAGGTAACGGCTTCCCATGTGATAAGAGTTCAATTTCTGATGCAAATGCGTGATTTTGAGCTAATCTAAACACAACATTTCGGGCCTCGTTCAATTCTATGGCTGTGAGATAAACAGGCAATGGAGTTAAACTACTTTTGCGTCTCTTAAGAACATTGAATGGACGTAAACAATATGCTACAACACGAATTAACAGAGAAAAGGAGGAAAATCTACAGAAAAGTTCTGGTTCGCTCACAATTTGATCAACATGTAATACTTGAGAAGACGATGCCATCTTGGGCCAATGCTCGTCAGTCTTCACTAACCAATCAGGCACGTTCCACCATAAATTACAATTGATCAAATTAGAGGGTTTACAACCTCGTGTCGCCAAATCTGCCGGATTCTCACGAGTCGGTACATGTGCCCAAATAACATTAGGTAATTCAGTCTGGATATAGGATACCCGATTCGCAACAAAGGTCTTCCAGCTACACGGATGTTTTCGAAGCCAAGTCAAAACAATTTGACTATCGGTCCACGCAAACATTGGGAAACCTTGCAAAAATTCCAAACCTTTTACATAACGCAAAAGTTTTACGAGCAACACTGCCCCGCACAACTCAAGATTCGGTATGCTCACAGTTTTGACAGGGGATACCTTGCATTTTGCAGTTAACAAAGAAACATGTACGCGATTGTTATCGTCAATCATTCGAATATAGACAACTGCAGCGAAAGCCCGCGATGAAGCGTCAGAAAATCCGTGAATCTGTGCATGTGAATTTAAAGATGCACCTAACCATCGGTTAATGGTTAACTTCGATAGCTCAGAAAGCGAACTGCAATACTGGAGCCATCGTTCTCGAAGGTCTATAGGTAACGTCTCGTCCCAATCGCATTTTACAATCCAAAGATCTTGCATTAAAATTTTAGCTGTAACCGTTATCGGCGCGAGCCACCCCAAAGGATCAAATAAACGCGCGATGTTTGATAAAACAGTTCGTTTCGTCATTGCTTTAATCAGCTCTTCGAAATTTACAGCGACAAAACTGAATTCATCAGACGTTGGATTCCAACGAATACCTAGAGCTTTCACTAATTCGTCATCTGCGATGCTTTTTTGGTCAATGTTCTCATATTGCGAAGATTTCGTAGGCAACAAATCATTATGATTCGCGGCCCACTTGTCGAGTTCAATTCCTGCTGTACGTAACATATCGACTAGTTCTTGACGCGTTTTCAACGCATCAGAGAGATCATCTGCTCCGGCAAATATATCGTCTACATACGTATTAGAATTTAGGCAAGCAGCACCGAGTGGAAATCGAGCACCCTCATCGATTGCTACTTGCTGAAGTGTGCGAATCGCAAGGTAAGGAGCACATGCTGTGCCATAAGTCACTGTTGTGAGACGATAATCAACAGGGGGATCCGAATGACTAGGAGACCATACGATTCGTTGAAAATCTCTCTGTTCCGACGCAACATAAATCTGACGAAACATCTTAACAACATCGGTCGTGAATACGAACTGGTATCGACGCCAATTCAATAAAATTAGACATAAATCGCGTTGAAGAGCAGGGCCTTTCATAAGGAAATCGTTTGGACAACGTCCTCCTTTATTCTTCCGAGATGCGTCAAAAACAACCCGGATCTTTGATCGCACCACCGCATGATGCGGAAAATACCACGCCTTCGAGTTGTTAATTTCATTAAACGAGACGCGTTCCATGTGACCAAGATCCTCATAAACGCTCATAAACTTCCGATAAGCGATTGCTAAGTCAGGATCACGATCAAAACGTCGATGAATCGAAGCTAAACATTTCAAAGCCATAAATCGAGTCTCGACTCCGACTTCTGGAGGATCTGAATTGAAAGGCAGACGTACAACATAACGTCCATTGGTATCTCGAAAGTGTGTATCCCTAAACAATCTTTCGCAAGCATCATCTTTAGAATCAAGAGTCGCAATTATTGGTGGTAACTCTTCGAGGATCCAAAAACGTTGTAACGATATATCTAAGTCGTCTTCCCAAACACTGTGATACGCCTGAAGATGCTCAGAAGTTTCCGCCCGCCGTGAAATATCCGCCGACACTGTACCGGAAATTATCCAGCCTAACGCTGTATCTTGGGCAACTAAAGATGAATCAGAAAATCTTTTCAACCCTGACTTCAATAGCTGTCCGTAAACATCTGCGCCTAAAATAATATCTACAGAATCAGGAACATAGAACAATGGATCTGCCAAAGATAAATCAGCAAACATTCCAATATCGATCTCCATTAACCTACGTGTTGGAAGCTGCGACGTTAATTTTGACAAAACAAAGGCATTGACTTCAAACTTAGTTGACGGATCGACAACAGACTGAAATATTAGCTGCGTTGCAGCCTTAGCTGTTCCTGCTGAACTGGCCAACGACATATTGACGCGACGTTTCTCTAATCCTAAAAGATTCGTGATAAAACTGGAAACATACGATCGACATTACAAAATCGCCGCGAACAATTTTCAAGGATACGAATATTACACCTATTATCTTAGATACTGAACGCGTCACTCCTAAAACAAAAGACGAAATCATACAAATCTTACAAGAAAATCATGATTCCAAGTTGGCTGGTCATTCAGGTTTCCTTAGAACATATAGAAGAATCAAGGAATTTTATAAGTGGGACTCAATGAAGAAAGACATAAAAAATTATATAAAGAAATGCCCCTCTTGCCAAATAAATAAAACCAATTTCCGACCCTCTAAGGCTCCAATGGAAATCACGTCTACGTCCAATAAACCCTTTGAGAAACTTGCAATCGATATTGTCGGACCTTTACCGCAAACCTTAAACAACAATCGTTTTATACTCACTGTTGAGATCGTCACGGGTTGGTCGATGCTCAACTGGTCAATTTCGAACTTAAACGAAAGTTGACCTCGTCGAAAGAATTAGATGCCGTTGTTCGGTAAAATGTAATTTATTAATAGAGAGCAACACAGAAATTAACAACTAACTAGACAGTGATTAAAAAAGCTCTTGAGAATATCGTGGTCGAAATATGGTTGTTCGCGTTTTCACGGTTGAGATGGTTCTGCTTGGTCAGTTTGTGCGCTGCCTCGAAGTCCACTCATTCCACCCCCGTTGACGGGGAAAACTTGCGGGGGATGCAAAAGTCTAGTGCCATTGGCTGAGGGGACTTGGAGAGATATTTTTTGGGACCGCCTCTTGTCGTGGAGGTGAGACCCCCCTCTCCAAGCCCCGGTGGGAAATTCGAATTAGTAGTTAACGGGACTTCGAGACTACGCGAGAGCAGGCCCAATTGGCCCGCATCTGTTTCGGCTTGCATGTATTGTCGCGTTGGCCTTGCTGACCATACCGTCGTTCGAACGCGGGACTGGGGCCTCGGACACGTCGTAAACGTTATTAGAGGGCCCCAAGCTGTAAAAGGCCATATTCCTCTAAAACATCCGAGGATGCGACAATTTTCGAAGGGTACGCGGGTCGGCTCGCGTGGGCCCCAGATGCCGCCGAGTTATGGCAAGGGTCCGTCTTTGTTCGCACGGTTGCCGTAGGCCTGCGAGGGATTACCGTTGAGGGTCACGCCTCAACACTCACTATGCAAGACGACTTAACAAAATTCTCATATGCTATTCCTATTCCGAATCATGAATCTGAAACCGTTGCCAGAGAATTGTCGAAATTTATAACCTTATTCGGAATTCCTAGATCTATACTCACCGACCAAGGAACTGATTTTATGTCACGTTTAATAAAAGATCTAACTAAACTATTCAGCACCAAACACATAGTATCTTCCCCTTATCACCCTCAGACTAATGGCGCTCTAGAGAGATCGCATTTAACTTTAAAAGATTACTTAAAACATTAGATTAATGACAAACAAACCGATTGGGACGAATACATAAGTTTTGCAATGCTAGCATACAATACGCATGTACATAAATCAACCGGATTTTCTCCATACGAAATACTCTTCGGAAACAAACCATATTTACCGAGTAATATAACTCAGGAACCTACACTCAACTATTCTTACGACGATTACGTAGTTAATTTGAAACAAAAATTAAATCATACACAAAAAATAGCAAGAGATAACTTAATACAGTCCAAAACAAAATCAAAAACTTATTATGATAACAGAATCATTTTACACAAATACAACATCGATGATTTAGTATATATTTTAAATAAACAAAATACCCCTGGATTAAACAAAAAACTTACGCCTAATTATAAAGGCCCCTACAAAATAACAAAGGTTAATCCTAATAATACAGTTCAAATTCTAAAGAATAGGAAACTAATCACATACCATACTAATTTACTGAAACCTTTTGTTTCAGGCAATGAGGATGATTAGGAACTATTATTCTCGATTCACGCTACCATTGCTAATACTCCTCTCACTAACTCCCACCTATCCTCGCACAATTAAACCCTATTATGAAATTTTTAAAATAAATAATAACGTAGGATTATATTACAACCATGTAGGCAGCATAAAACTATCAAACTCGCAATATACTTTATTGACTCATATCAATCTTACAATCGCAGAACGACGATACGACCAACTTTTTAGATTTTATACGAAATCTTTAAATATGTGTGCAAATAAACCCACACAAATACTTCATAATGATAATGAGTACTTTTGTCACCAATCTCTTCAAACTATACAATCGCGTATCTCAGTAATTAAGGATAAAATTGAAACTTTAAAGTACATGATAAACAACGAATCAATTAAAGGTAAAACGATAACAAAAAGAGGATTATTTGACAGCACTGCTTATATTCTACGTTGGCTATTCGGCACTCCTAGTATCGAGGACGTCGAATTTTATAAGAAAACAATAGACTCAACTACCTTTGAAAACAGAAATGTCCAGTTATTAATGAAACAACAAATCTCAATTATTAGCAACACCATCCAAAATTTCAACTCATCTATTCAAAACCTCCGTGCTGATGAGGATAAACTTAATGAAAACATCAAACTATTCAATAACTTTTCTAATTTGACCACTAATTACCTTAACGATATTTTTAAACGACATCTCATTCTCGAACAAATATTTTCTCTATCACAAATATCTTCGGAACTAGATGACTACTACAACACGATTATCTATTCTATCACATTAGGAATTCATAACATATTACACCCACAGATAATCACCCCTCAAAACCTACTCCATGAATTGAACAATATTACTCTCAGAGAAGGATTGAAATGGCCTATTGCATTAACATATTCCAACATATACAAGTACGAAAAATTGCATCAATTAAACATTGTCTGTATCAATAATATATTAATATTCAATATTAAAATTCCATTAATCGAGGAAACACATTACGAGCTCTACGAAATGTTACCGTTCCCTGCTCCTCTCAACCCTTCAAATACCTACTCATATATCCAACCGAGTTCTCCCTACATCTTACTGAGTACAAATAAGGTGTATTACACATTGCTTCAAAATCTCGAAGCATGTTTATCAGTCGATACCGGTGAACGCATTTGTTCTATCAAACACGTGACTCGAACATCTGGACAACCAACATGCGAGTCAACGCTACTCACCTCCACTGTCAAGAGAATACCATCATCGTGTCAGATTCATACAACCGAACCTGATTTCGAGATGTGGCACTACATCCAAAACAACGAATGGATCTTTACCGCCGTGCATCCTTTACAATTAACTCTGACATGCTCTCCGACACATATTGAAGACGTCGAACACTAACATCCGCCGGAATTATTCGACTTCAACCCCAATGCAAGGGTTATACAAAAACAATAGTTTTGGAACCGTCAGAAAAAGTCACTACAAATCGTAGTCATAATTCAACACCGCACAACATCGTTGAAGATGATTGCTGTCCCAAAACACACGGGAATTCCATAATTACGCCAGTACGTTTGACACCAATCAAAATCACAAATACGAGAACAGAAGAATTTAAATATCTAAATCACAAAGTTACTCAACTGGATACTCTCCTACAAGAACAACTAAAAAAAAACCGACAACCATCTACCATAACCAATGGCACACGGTTCTACTAAGTGTCACAATATCCATTGTCGGATTGATACTTATAATCAACCTTTTACGCTACTGTGGATTACTGCGGCCTACAATGAGACACCTGTGTTTCGCTAAGGAATCAAAATCAATAAAGGATACCTGCTGCTTCAAAGTAATCAACACGAACATCAACACTGCACCTGTGGCGAGGACACAGTTGTCACAAATTCTGGAAGAAGAATACAGGGCCAAGTCAGAAGAGAGGGAATTTGACCCTCGCTCAACCCATAATTTTGATGGTTACCGCCAAGCTGATCCCTCGATCCAGCCGACCTTACCACATGGACTAAGAAGATCATCATCCCGTACCCCTTCCGTAAATATGGATTAATCCCATTGCGATTCACGAATAATAATAAAAATATATATATATTATAGATAAGATTACATCATATCGCGATCCGTATTTATAGTTTAATATTGACATCATTGCGTTAATTTTATTATTCTTGCGTTATATCATCCGCATCCCTAATTTACAAACTCGTTAATAAAAAAAAAAAAAAAATTGTTTTCCGTTCTCTTTTGCTAGTATACGTAATTAAGATTAATTATAATTTTCGACCTACTAACAATATTTAGATTAGATCATTTACCTACTTAGCACATATAAACTTTTCCACGCATTAATATCTACACATTCATAATCTTTCACATGCGAACTACTTACTAATACTATCATTATGTAAACCAATATCATTAATGTAAAATTATTGCTAGATATTATTGTCATTCCGTATTACTAATTTTTACCGTACCACGTTTATAATGTCGACCGCAGCGATAGAATCTAATTAATTCACGTTTTGATATCCGTAAATTAATCTACAGGAGGGAGGTGTCAGATACTCTCACACTCCTACGATCATACCTACCCTAGCCTACGCCGTTTTAACCATAAGGGCCCCGAACCGCATTCGCACTTCGAACCGAACGCATCGTGACACTAATTGTATAAAATAAAGAAATCAACTAAGAACGAAAGACTTTCTCCTTCCGGGATCACGACAATATACAACTAATGCGGCAACATTTTTGGAAGCGGTGGGCCAAAGACTATTTGCAGGAGCAAATCACAAGGAAAAAGTGGTTTAAACAAAGAGCAACGAGTATTGCCGTGGGCGTGCTGGTAATCATAAGAGAAGACGATGCCCCCCCATTGTAGTGGCCACTCGGACGTATTACTGCAGTGCATCCTGGTCAGGACGGTGTCATTCGCGTAGTCACCGTAAAAACGATTCACGGAGAGTACAAACGTTGTGTAAAACGCGTAGCTCCACTTCCGTTATACGATCAATGTAAGATCTAATGTAATAAGACGTTTCTTTATATTCGAATAATCACTAACAAAGCGTAGATTAATACGAAGCTAACCCATAGGTTAAGAACATAAACAATATTCGCGTGTCTCCTTTTTTGGTTTTGTTTGTTCTCATAGACACTTTACATTATTCGTATCTTACTTATTCGTTTACATTTGTATAACTTTAGTTTAATCTAGTTATAACGAAATGTATCTATCGTATAGTCTTATTTTGAATCTTGTCGTAACAAATCATAACACATATCGTAGCATATCGTAAAATCACATTGTATATATTATTGAACTAAATAGTTCAAGGCGGGCGGCATGTTCGGTCCCACACAGACCGAAAGTGAGTTATAATAAACACGGTCGGCTGCGATAGCCAAAACACTTTAGGCGAAGCGACGGTCCCAAGATTTGGAGTGTCATCGGACACCACTTGGAGACCTCCGTGAACGAGCCCATTGAAGGGGCAATACACAAACATTTAATTTTCCAGACCATCTTTCCCATATCTCTCACACCTAATCCATTCAGATCATCTAAACACAATTCCACCAAATCGCATCCCCACTCCGACGACCAAATGCACCACCCATTAACCAATAGAAGAAGAGCCCGAGTTGACTTTATAGACGACACGACACCGAACCGCAGAAAGCTAAGATACCTCGAAGAAAACACAAATCGATCGCGTCTAGAAAACTCGTTGTACGCGTCATACCTCGCCAACTGACTTGTAAATGTTAAGTTAAAATATATTGAAGTGTTGTTCCAAAACGTCGAGTTTCATTTCAACTAGACGTAGCTAACCAGTAACTCCTTCAAGGCCCGAATATCGTCCGCGAGCAAGCGAAACGGGATTTACGACCCCGCGGAGTAGGACAGGCGGACTGACGACACTTTCGGACGCCTCAGTAGGAGTGTCGACACACTAGCCAGAAGACATCAAGAAGGTAAAAAGATGCAAGGTAGAGACTCCTGAGCCAGCATCTTTGAAAAACAAAGGACTGTCCATCTTATAAAAAGGGGGAACCAACTCCTCAAACTCAGTTCATTCCGTCATAAAAGTTTCATCCAGTGAGTTACGTTTTGTCAAAGTTCATTCAGTTCTCTCAAATATAAACAATAGCAGTCCAGTTCGGTTTTTAGTTTAAAGTTCCGCGAAGTGCTTGCAGTGCCCAACGACTCCTGTACTTGGCGAGTGAATACGAAGCGACTCCTAGCGACTACTATTTTTGCGAACAAATTCGAAGCGACTCCCACAGACTCGGTAATACTAATATTATTGTTATTATTGTCATAAACGAAGTACTAGTAAGCACTCTAGCATACGCGCTATACACTCGCCGAAATTTCTATAAAGTCATCGTCATTTTCATAGATATTTTTAAAATATTACAATTTCTGTTGCTTTATCGTATCTGGCCTTGTGCTTTGTTGACACTCGGATAGAAGGACCGCGCACTCAAGACCGCATTGTTTACTATTTACGTTTTTTTTAATTATTTCTGCGTGGTGCAGAACACAAGTGCGAAGTTTCTATAAAGTCACTTAGTGTTTCTCTGGATTCTGAGCAGAGAACTACGGGAAATTGCAAACATTCTAAAAGTATTAGTATTAGAACTCATAGAAATCCTGTTTTTTATAATTTGATTCGCGTGTAGTACAATGCCGAGAGGAAAAGTACTAACAATTGAAGAAAAAGCATTGATCGATGCTTATAAAAATATGGGCTGCTCTAATCGCGCAATTGCTAAGAAAATTAATCGGTCATATACTGTGATTAATAATTATATCAATTTACGTGAAAATTACGGAAAAAATCATTTTAAAGGTGGTAATAAAAAATTGTCAAAGAGACAACATTCATTATTAATGAGGTCTGCGGCTAAGGAAACGAAAAATGCAGCACAATTGCGAGCTGAATTGGAGCTCCCAGTAACAAGAAGACGTGTGCAACAACTTTTAAATTATTCTGGGCAATTTGTGTGGACAAAAATGCAACGTAAACCAGGCCTTAAAGAAACACATAAACAGGCCCGTCTTGATTTCGCACGGGCACACATGTCCTGGACGAAAGAGTGGGAGTCTGTCATTTTTTCAGATGAGAAAAAATTTAATTTGGATGGGCCTGATGGCTGTAAATATTATTGGCATGATCTGAGAAATGAGAAAAGTGTAACAATGAGTCGTAACTTTGGCGGTGGTTCCCTAATGATATGGGCTGCGTTCAATGCTGACAAAAGGACTCCAGTGTGTTTCATAAAACACAAAATGAATTCTGAAAATTATACGGGTTTGTTAGACATGGTTCTAATACCCTTTACAGAAAATATTGAAGATGACAATTTTATTTATCAGCATAATAATGCTGCAGTGCACGCGTCGAAGCACACAAAGCAGTGGCTTCTTGAAAGAAATATCAATGTTTTGCCATGGCCTGCTTGTTCTGCGGACATAAATCCTATTGAAAATGTTTGGGGTATCATTGCGCGACAAGTTTATAAAAACTGCAAACAATACAACTCCATTAGCGAACTAAGGGATGCGGTGATTGAAGCATGGGCGTCTGTTAAAACAGAAACGCTACAAAAGTTAGTTTCGTCAATGGCCAATCGCATTTTTAATGTAATTCAAAAAATGGAGGTTACACTAAATATTAAAATAGATATAATAAAAAAACAATTGTTAATTTCAACTTTATCCGTATAAAACGAAACTGACATTATAGAAATTTCGCAGTCTGTTCTGTGTAAAATTATATTTTTGTTTTCTTTTATCAATAAATGTTATACTTATGTTTTTAAATCGGCATGTATGCTTTCTTTATGTAATCCCGAAATGCTACCAAATACAAATTTTTCATTGGTAATGGTATAATTATAAGAATTCATTACAAAACACAGTGACTTTATAGAAATTTCGGCGAGTGTATAATCCCTATGTGTAAAATCAAATTTGCAATCTCTGATTCAGAACCTCACTTTGAATAAATCAATAATTTTGTTAGTTTCGAAATAAGGGTACAAATTTATTTAAACGATCCTCCATTTCCCGAACCGTAGCCAGTGTATGCAGGTAGGTTCGAAACTGCGTCCTATCCCCTAAAAATCATAATACGTCCCACTCGGGACGTAACACCATTATAGGGGCAGAAGTTTCAACGCAGTTTGAACAGGACAAAGTTTGCGTTTGTGTGCGTGTGAGGTCGTCTCCTACCGGTATGATCTTTGGGTTTCTCTGTTTAAGAACCCTCCCACGCCCTAAAGAACAAATTCGGTCATTCAAAATAGGCAGAATTTTTCATCAAAACAGACAGTTTTTTTCGAATATCTCGGAAAATAAAGAGACCGCAGCACAGTGCGGACAAATGGCCTGTTTTCGGGCACTTCTCGTAATTTGGTTATTAATGTATATATTAATATATATATAAGGCACTAAAACTCAAGGAACGTAAAGAATATATTTCGCAGAAGTTATAAGGGAATAGCAATCCCTAAGACCCCTATCCTATAAATTCCAAATTCAAGAAAACAAGATCTATTCAAATTAAAACATTGATAAAGAAATAATGAGAAAATACCTGTGAAATTTCTTCTTAACTGTTGAAAACAAAACACGAGGCCCTGGGGTGACCGAGGAACCAGTCAGTGAGGTGAACAGCGAACCCACATTGCATCCAATGGCCGGCCTCACACTTAAAACACTGAAAATAAATAATAACATGTATTCAACGGCAGAAGGTAAAGTTTTCAAGCTACTACACGCGGTAAGGAAAATAAATTGTAGGGACAACTTCAGAATAAATGAAGGGATCGTTTGCGGTGCAATTAGAAATCGTCTGTACCTGAAATACTTGCACTTGTGAAGACTTCATTTAACGTTTATGAACTCAATGGATACATATACAATAGTATATCATGAATAAATTACTTCTGTGAATTTGATTGCAAAGTTTAAGAACATTGACCCCTTCGACTCGATAATTTCATAGGGTGGATAATAAAAATCTCCTTGTGGATTTTAACCAAAGAACCCTCCCCCGCCCTAAAGATCAAATTCGGTCATTCGAAATAGGCAGAATTTTTCATCAAAATAGACAGTTTTTTGCGAATATCTCAGAAAATAAAGAGACAATTCATGTCAATTTTCATCCTAATATAAATTTTTTTGCAAAAGAAATATATTTTATATGGTGATATAGACTAACATTGAATTTTGCACAGTAAATTTTGAATCTAACTCAAGACTAACTCAAACCTACCTCGAAAACTAATCCAAATGTAGTCCAAACCAAACCCGATAATACGTACTTACACCCGGCACGTCGAGAAATGGCGTTCGTTAGTAGCGCGACCATTGCAAATGGCTGCTCTGAGGTGACTACGTGCCGGAAAGTTAAAAACGAGGTAGGTCGAAACAAAAAAACGCGAAGTCCGCGACGCGACTTTTAGGGGAAAACAACCGAAGAAATCGATCGCCGCGACGCACTTGGTTGTGACAACGGCCGCCGAAGGGCACAAACACCGTGATATATCTGTAGAAATAGTCGCGCGATCGTACCATGCTGACACATACGCACCCCTCGGACGTACACATACAGGCAAAATTCAATGTAGTAGTAACTCCAGTTTTTCGCGAATATTTCATAAATTAATGCTGAACAGCGGTTATATGTATAGGAGAAAGTTCAGAATATTGAGTTTTACAGTATATTTAAATTTTATCAAAATCGGTGCGGCGCGGGGGCATCTCCTGGGCACTCGGGTAACCGGGTAAATAAGATATATTAAATAAATAAGATGACATTTGCGCCAAAAACGACAACATTTGGTGTGCAGCATGTAAAAAAGGACTAGAATAATCTATGTCATATTTCGAAAAGAGCGGTTCGGGGTGGGGGTGTCCAAAAGTCTTATTAACCCTTAGCACTCGAATGATGACTGTAATGCACCACTAAAAATTGTTGTATCATTATTCAAAATATTTTTTACATTATCAAATTTGTTTGTATTTAATAAATTACTAAACATTCGGTATTGTACGAGTAAGTTGCACTATTTTCGTATATATAACATGAAAAAAAATATATAGGAGGGCAATATTCTAGGTCGGAAGAAATGTTTCATTTTGGAATTGAAATAGCTTCGAGTGCAAAGGGTTAAACAACATTTTTATATAAAACTTAAAAAGTTACATACCTTCATCGCGTAGATCTGGTTCGACGGTTCGACGGCTTCGGCAAGACTAACTCGCAAGCTCCGTCAGCCGGATGACCTGACTACTTCAGTGGGGGGATTTTCGTCGGGGTTTTTGCGCATGCGCGTCCGGCGCAGTAATGTATCTATATTGTGACGACAGTAGTGGGGTACTATTATTGGCAGGAAAAACCGGAAGTGTCCAGGACGAGACGACGAAACAAGCGTGTTACATATTTTTGATAAATTATTATTACCATTTGATTGGCATACACATGTTATAAATTCATTTTTCATAATCAAATCATTTTGCGAAATTATACGGGATGACTAAAGTACCCCATTTTAGCCAAAATTGTACTTTAATCATGCTACAATCGTCGCGCCTGCGCCAACAAATCCGATCAATATCCCATCACTAGACCAACAAGGAAGCGAATCTTCCACCAATATCTCCTTCTTTTTCCTGCATACGATCATGTCCCTGCGCAGACCAGGACCTTACAGAAGTGGCCCCTTACCTAGGCGGATTGCAATTTCCAGGAAGACCGTCATGGACCCAGATTTAATTGAATATTTGTGTTTTAATGTTTTGATTCGAAAGTCGATCAGCTCGAAGTCGCTGATTACGAAATTGAACGCAAAATTTAAAAAAACAAAATGGCAGATCCAATATGGCGAACGTGTACGTTACGAAATTGTTCGTTCTGTTAAAAAATTAGTATTCTAAGGTTTTCGGGATCGCCGGTTACAGATCTGCACTCAAAATTAAAAAAAATGGCGGTCGTGTATTTGCAAAAATTATTTGATTTCCGCAGAAATTTGAAATATAATGTTTTGAGGTCTCTGATTGTGGACGTAAATTTTGAAATTAAAAAATATCACTGATTCAAATTTTTTTAATCACAAGGAAAACTTTCCTTGTAAAACGAATTTCGGTATCGCACGATGCTGAAAAATTACATTAAAAAAACATAAGTCGTGTCTCTGAGAGTAAAACTGTCGCGATTTACTCTCGAGAGAAAAATTCGTCAGTGTTTTATTTTGCAAGATAGGAATAGCACTCTCCGATAGCATTGGAGATCTCAAACGGCCACGCACCCTTAAGGGGGGCGGCATGGTTTGAAATCCATATACGTATGCAAGGGTCAAAATCTAGACAAACTGCCGCTTCAATATTGCAATGAGCAGTTTAGAAGTGGTCAATTGTGTTTCCTAAAAGTCCAATCTACGTCTGTATAGAGTCCAAATTGCGAATTTCTACCTCATCGTGGAGTAATTTGTAATATTCGGCAGAAAATTCGAATTCTGAAGCAAGTATGACGTCACAAGATGGCTGCCGCTAAGAGATTCTCTTAATTTCGAGAGATTTAGTGTTCGTATCGAAAAAAAGGCTCTATACAGACGTAGCAAAGACATGTACAAACACGGTGGTATGCATTTTTAATTGATTACTTACTTATTGAAGACGTAAAATGTTTAGAAAAAAAGGCACAGCGTAACACAGCGTGACAGTCAAGGCCAAATGCCTGCCGGCCCCCGAATTAAAAATGTCTTGTAACTATGCGAATCCCCTTTCTGATGCAGCTGTGAATCCCCTGTCTCGTTCCCTTTATTGTTACCCCTATACGATACCCCTATTACCTTTGTATGAAGCAGATTATGTACAGGGTGTATAAATAGTAACGGTCATCCGTCCTAGGGATGAATCTACATCTCTGGATCGGTGGACGTTTATAAGAGAAACTTGCCGTAAAATTGTTTATAACGAAGAAACTTGTTGTTACAGTTTCTTTTTTACATTGACACCTTCTGCTGATCGAGAAGAGAAAAAGCTTGAAAGGAACAATATGTCGCAAACAAATAGTTATTGAGATAGAAGCTGTTAAAGTTTTTGCAAAATTGGATTGTGTGGAGTTTACACATATAGGAAATATGAAAGTGATTACTAGGTGACAATCTAACAAAATATCAGAATTTAAAATTACTTTGGAAATTATTGCGATATTTATAAAATAATGATTCTTAAACAAAAAATATTCTGTAATAATTATAGAATAAAAAAAAAACAGAATAAATACAATCTACAAGTACTGACAAAATTCAATCGTTCTTATGGAGATCCTTAGTAGAAAACGCTGTTTTTTTCTTCGTCAACCGATTTCGATGAAATTTTCAGTATGCGTATCAGTAACATTGATGTACTTGAATAATGATGCAGAATAAAACAATTACGCTGCACAAGAATGTGCTGTGAAAACATGGAATGGCACGGTAGGAGCCGCTTGCTTCCCCTACCAAATCTCTTTCGCGCAGCTCGCATCTTTACCGGGCTGCGGTGCCCCTTCGTCTTTTCCCTCGTACGACTCAGCTTAGCCGACCACGTTGGTGGGAAAAGCGTTTTGCCAGGGGCAGGCATCTGTTCCCATAGATGACCTACATGGCGTTGATCGAAATAAAACATCGAAGTACCTCGAAACGATCAAGTAACAAGACATACAACCCAGATATTTTCTTTGTAGAAATGTTCTAGCGAGAAATGAAAAATTCCGTCTTCAGGACAAATATTTACCAAATGCAGTTTTTAAATATTCAAGACAGGCCCGAATAAAAAACGGTAATAAAAAGTAACCCTCAAATTTTTCTCTACGATTGTGACCAATTGCAATTTTTTGAAAAAAATTCTGTTGGTTTGTGACACTAATTTTTCTAATATCTCGAAAAGATTAAAGTCTTTTGGTCCAATTATTAAAAAATTGTCTTATTACAGTTGTGGACATTACACGACGCTGTAATACTGGTATAACACTATCATCGAATAGGGGGTAGAAACGCAATTATCAGGTAGCATCCTCGTAACAGGCTCTGCTCTAAAGACAGAGGAAAATATTATTTCAGTAAATGGTTCAATTTATTCCAAATCGTTTGCATACTTGGAGAATTACGCGTTTGATTTTAGTGACTTTTTTGTTATTTCGATAAGTCCTCGTTTGCGAAAAGTCAGAGTATTTTATTTGAACAATAAAACGATTCACTCGTTCGATTCTCACTCTCCTTCAAAATACTATTTCATCGGAACTGTGTAATAACGATCGCGTTACGAACGCTGCAAACAATCTTGTTTTATCTGCATTTCGTTTTTCTTATTTGATTTTCCTCAAATGAATTCACAGAGTCGGTCGTTGAAATTGTCGCGCGTGTATGGCAATCGCGATTTCATTCGTGCAAGAAAAATCAAATTAATTTTCCCCACGTAGACATTCAATATTACATATGAAGCATAGAACGATTCAGAGAGAAACTCTTCGCGTTTTTGTAATCATATATTGTTCACATTTCGTAAGAGGATGTGTTGCGTTTGATAAAATGTTACACCTTAAAGAAATATTGCCGAAACAAACGCTGGTAGCGAACGCGTTAATTATTTCTATCGGTGTGTTGTCTCACCACTGTATTAATACGAAAATGTGTGCAAAATCGAGGGTGCGCAACAAGATCCAGCAACTCGTAACAGCGTCCCTGGCAACGGACATAGTCGCCAGATCAATACTTGTCGCCGCTCGAATTTCCTCTTCTTTTTTTTTTTAAGGGTGAGGGGGAAAATGCCGTACGCACACCCCAGAATGGGGTAGTGTGGGGCTCAGGTCGCAGACGTTCGGCGTACCCATACCCACTAAAAACCTAACCTCACTAGGGATGGTCAATAGACCGCCCCTCTACTTCCACGCTCCTAGCCCGTGGTATGAGAGAGAATGAGGCCCCACTGTCCGCATTTCTCTCCTTCACTCTTCTCACGGAACTCTTCCCCACATGTTCTTGGCTCTTTTGAATTTCCTCTTCTACAAGTCTTCTGCAAACAGAGGGTAACTTTGTCCCCTCAATTCGTGCTCTCCCTCCTCATCTAGGGACACTGAACGTGGAACGAACGAGGAGTTCATGCAATAAATGAGGTTGCAACAGGCGAGGTTATACTGTAATTATTAATATTTCCATCGATATTTTACCGATCGTATATGACACCACATTTTAAAAGAGGACGTTTTGAAGAATATCATATGATGAAGCTTGTTGCCAAAACAACCGCTAGTAGAAAACACTAGTAGCAAACGCGTTAATTATTTCTCTCTCCGTCGTCATGTTTTCTATAATCGTATCAATTGGTCACAGATTAAATCTGTGATTAAATCATCTGATTAAATCTGGATGAATTCAAAAACTGTAAGCAATTCTCCCTCTAAATTCTCCTCCCTCGGCCTGGGTTCGGCCTGAAAGAGTATGCTTCTGTTTCAACTGAAGAAAAGAGTGGTATTTGCTGAGAACACGTGGGTGGTGCCCACCGCGACACACATTTTGTGCAAAAGACTTATGTTGCGCAAAAAAATTGCCCTTTCTATGGGCGATGCTTTATTTCTAGAGAAACTGTTTGTCCCTGAGCCTCGTGGCTGGAAGAATTATGGCAGTGGAACTAACAAAAGTGAGAACACCTCTCCTCACCGGAACAATGTTTCTCTTTCCTGGCGTCGCACAGTGTGTCGTCCAATGGAAAAAAGTCCGAAAATCAAAGTGTAAGATCTGCAAATTTATGTATCCTAAAATGTTCGTAACAAAACGTAGTTTCTAAAACTGCCTTAAATTTTAACTGAATAAATCAATTTGTTATTAAAATTGAGGCTGAAACTTCACTGTCAAATTCCGCGCATTTTTTAAAACATGCGTCCCTCGCAAGCTATTTGGTTTTTTAATTTGATTTTTACAGGGTGTGTTTAGCATTATTAGACCTTCAATCTCCCAAAAAGTTTTTTTAAATTATCGCAGTTTGTCCTAATTTTTTATGTTTAACATTTATCAACTTTGATTAGAGTTTTAAAAAAAGTACATCAAAGTACACCCGTGAATTTTTTACAGTAATTGGTGGCACATTAAACTTTAATTTGGCATTGGTTTAAATCTGCTCACATTTGCTCAAGCGGAGAAAATATAAATATAATTAAATTCCAAGAAATAATTCAAGAAGCTAGAGAATTATATTTAAAACATTATAATTGGTATGTGATGCCGGTAACTACGCATAAATTACTTTTCCATGCAGTTGAAATTATTAAAAATACAATTGTTCCTATTGGCAAATTATCCGAAGAAGCTCTAGAGGCTCAACATAAAAATATAAAATATTTTCGGGAACATAATACCCGCAAGACATCAAGAGAAAATTCAAATAAAGACCTATTAAATCGTCTTCTACTGGAGTTGGATCCAATTATTGCCCATTATAAAAAAAAACGTACGAAAAAAGAAAAAAAGGATTTTGCAGATATAAGAGACTATTTATTATTAAATGAAACATCCTACTTATCAGATTCCAACTCAAACACTTGTTCTGATGATAGTGAAGCTGAAGTAGTATAGTACGTACACATATTATTTAATAACATATTATCTATGTTAATTTATTAATTAATTAATTTATTCATTTTATTTATTTCTAGGTAAAATAAAGGAATTCTCTTAAGGATTCCTAAGTTTTAATTCCTCCTTGTGAAGATTTGAATAAGTAATGTATACAGTATTGTACTTTTTTTTTAAATTTTCGTTAAAATTGTAAACTACGTTTTATGCAGTAAAAAAAACATAAGAATTTATTAAAACATAAGAGTTATCGCAATTAAAAAAGAAATTTTTTTTTAATAATTAAAAAAAAAATTTTTTTATATACCAATCGATTCGCCTTTGCATTTTATTTCAAAAAGTATTAAGATACTTTACTCGAAAATTTCATAATTTAAGAGTTATGACTTTTTTCCCGAATTCCCATATACTCGACACACTGTGCGTCGCTGAAAACGTACCAATGCAATTATTGGCCACGCCTGACACCGATTCCTACGGAAACATTAAACTCTTATTCGTTATGTTCCGTCGAAATTCCTTGATCGGGAGATTAAATATCTTCACATTCAAATTCGCGGAATTTAAAAGCTTTGCATCAGCCGAATGAGAGCATCGTATTTAACAATTATATTTTGAAGAATTATTCATCCCAGGCTAAACGAACAATAATTAACAAGACTGTTAATTAAAAATGGATGGATCAAACGCAAAACAGTATAGAAGCATTTAGAAAATCTAGAAACGCTTAAATGATTTAAAAGGGAAATAAATTTGATCTCTTTTTTGGTGTGTCTTTGGTTTATTTCGCATTAGAATTCTATCGCCCGAGCTACTCGATGACTTTTCTCTCTACTTCAACGTGCAATCTCGATAATTGATCCCGGATACTCGAAAATTGATCCCTTAGAGTCTTGAAACTCAATGCTGGAAGCGGATACCATATTTTAATTTTGCATCGAATTGAAATGTATAAATTCTATGGACGCATACAAACCCGCAGTCTACTTATACTATTTTTAATGACTCAACTATCTCTTTAACGATCGTATATAAATCTCCATGAGCTGCGAAAAGCATCGATTTCATCAAAGCTGCTGCAATGGAAAAATCGTGTCCCGCCATTGTACAACAGGATATTTTCGTACCAACCCACACGAATCTATCCGTGTTTGTATATTTCAAAAAAGTGTTGAGCATGTCGAAAAATTATTAGTTTTGCAGATATTTTAATTTACATAATGATAAACGATCCCAACAAGCTTCGCAATTGTTGATCCAACTAATTTTCCGAGAACAGGACATCAACGAATGAATTTCTTAGATTAATGGCCGTCCAGAAGGCGATTTCATACCCTTCATCCTACACGGAAGCCAAACAAGTGGCTCGGTTGTCGAAGCAGGAGATAAGCTCGTTGATGAATAATATCGCAGCTAAATGGGCACTGGAGAGAAACAATTTGTCAAACATGCGAAACCCTGGTCTGAGATATTTGATCTCGGACGGATGAATCTCTGGAGCAATTGGACGCCATTCGACAGTCGGCGATTGTGTTCCGGTAAATTGGAACATTCTGTTGGAACTACGCTCGGGGATTCCATGAATTCCAGCGAGAGAGAGAGAGAGAGAGAGAGAGAGAGAGAGAGAGAGAGAGAGAGAGAGAGAGAGTGGGATGGCGGGAGGGTGTAAGAGAAAGTGGAAGAAACCGATACACCAAATCGAACGTATCGACATGACGCGCCGGGAATCCTTGGTAGATTCTCCCGTGTAATCTTGGCACCATTGGAGCAGTCTATCTGGCGGCTTGTACCTTCTGACCGGCTTAAAGTGCTTGTATCGATAGCGAAAATTCCATTTAATCGGAGCGACATTGATCGACGAAATCAAACGAGCGAATTACAACTCGCAGGCTCGCCAGCCCTGTCTCTTGAACCTTCTCGTTTCTCTCAAATTTTCTAATTAAACAAGATAATTTATCATTCGTTTCCTTCCTTTTATTTGAGCCTTGCTACGGGCAAAACATGGGGCAAAGTATTGATATAGTCTCCGCACAGTCATAATTCAGTTTCGAACCTTACTCCTCCGTTATTGTGAAAGAGGACATTTTTGAGAATTTATTCGAGAAAAATCGATGAATCGATTTAAGGTTTGTTCTATTAGAAACGGACTACCTTGTGGTGACTGGTTAGAAAGATTCTCGTGGTTCTACGGAAATAAATATGGCTGATAAATTAATCGACTTAATTCTGGTCTTATTGCAAAGAGTACGCTTCGTCGCATATTTAAAAAAATTGTGGCAATTTTATGAAATCAAATATGCCCGAAAAACTAATTTCCGTATTACGTAGGTACATCTTTCCTCCCCTTTATTGTGAGCTCTTAAAAAATTGATTTTAACGGTACACAAATTTTAACAAAATCGTCGCAATCGTACAAAAACATATAAAGTCTAAAAATTTATTTCCGTTCTACATCCGCCGCCGGTTTGCCTATTTCTTTCTAATCGATACCTGCTTCATCAGACGTGGCGTACCTACCAGAGTTGGGCATTATTTAGATAAAAAATTATATAAATAACGATTCGAATAAAAGATACTTTATCTTTATTCGTTATTCGAAGGTTGTAACCGTACTTTCCTTTCTTTTCACTCTACCCGAATACGTTGCTACCTGTATCCCTATTTCGCTTCTCGAAATTATCTTTAATCGTTTCGCAGGGCGTGCTACTACCCTATTCTTCGAAAACCCGCGAGTTCGCGAGATAGAATGGATTCGTGCCTCCAGGCACTGGAAAGCGGCGAGGTTTGGACGAGTTAAATGAGATGTTATAGACCCAGATATGGTAACAAAGGATATCTATATTCTGGCAAGAACTGTATACAAAACAAATACCACCGCGGTGACGAGTAAAACAAAACGCGTCGGGCTCCTGCGTCGAAGGTTCGCGACGCGTAAATAAATCGTTTCAACGCGTGTCGATCGCTCGCGGTACGCTCGCTCGACTCTACGTCCGGTTTTCGGAATCAATTTAGAATAATGACCCAGCGTGGATCACGCCCCGCGAAAAGCAGTTCGTGACCCGTCTGACCACCCTTACACTCGGCCGGACAATCGTACGAGTGATCAGGATGGAGACACACACAAAATCGCCTTCACTCTACGCTTCCAATGAGCCTGCCCTTCAGCACGTAACGTGGCCTCTGAGCAGTCTGAGACAAGGCGGCGGCAGAGTGCCCGTGATCGTGCAAAGTCCGATTGCTCCAATCTGACCCGAATTCCGCGATCGAACGACATCGTACCCGTCAAACCATCCAGGCACCTGCCCGCTGTTCGTACAAGTGGCCTGGGTGGAGACGCACACTAAACCTTGGTCACTCCACGGGACGCACGAGTCTACTCTCTGGCATGATACATGGCCTCGGAGTGTTCTCGGGTACCGGTCACGGCAGAGTGCCCACGATCGTGCAAGGCTCGATCGTCTCGATTCAGTAGAGACGCACACTAGACCTCGGTTATTCCACGGGACCAATAGGTTCACCCTTTGGCACGATACGTGGCCTCGGAGTGATCTCTGACAAAGGTCAAGACGGAATACTCGGGATCGTGCGATGCTCTATCGTACGGATTCGGGGGAGACTCGCACTAAACCTCGGTCGCTCTACGGGACCCAGGAGTCTACCCTTTGTCACGATACGTGGCCTTGGAGTAATCTCTGATTAGGTCACGACAGAGTAGCCGCGATCGTACGAAGTAGGAGAGTAGGCTCGATTAAGGTCACGACAGAAAAACCGCGATTGCGTGAAAAGAAATAGTCCCGATCCGGACGAGACTCGCAGAAAACCACGGCAGTTCCTCGGGACCCAGCAGTCCACTCTTTGGCACGATTCGTGGCCTCAGAGTACGCTCTGTCGAGGTTTCGAAGGAACAACCGCGATCATGCGATGATCGACTGTCTCGCTTCGACCCGTGCGGTACACACAGTATCCCTCAAACGATACTTCTACCATAGACGAGGTATAGGAGTAGACCAATCACCCAATGTATTTTTCTGTCTCACGCTCGGGGGGCTCTAGAGCCCCCTTACCATTCCGTGTCAGATCCTACCGTATCAGCCAGAACTAGTATTGTATAAATGATGAATGAAACAAAAGAATGTTGTGTCCTTTTAATTTCGTTACGCCTGTTACGCGAGTGCATCGAAGGAGACGTTTCTACATGGGGAAGCTTATATTCAGGTAAATCATATACATACATATATATTATTTTATATTGCATGCGCTTAGGAAATATCGCATTTACTATTATAGAAAGCTAGTGTTCCGTAATCTGCTTATTTTCTCTCTAATCACTTTGCTATCCTATTTCTCGCATACAATGAAGCGGAATGAACGGAAAACTCACTATAAAAAGTGCGCCTATCCCTTTTGTGGTTTAACAAACCGTACTACAACGAACAATATTTCTTTTCATTCATTTCCAACGAGAGATAGTGATAGGTGCATAACGTGGCTGATTAACTGTGGCGTAGATGATTGGGTGGAAATGTCTGATAAAAAATTACAAAATCAATATGTGTGCAGTCAACATTTTTCTAATAATTCTTTTTACGCGTCGGGTAGACTGCGCAAAGATGCCGTACCGGAAATTTTTCATTCGTCCAATATGAATAATAATAGTTTTAGCACTGAGTCAGACACTATGTCTATACAGGATGACATGTCATCAATACAAAGTTGTAATGGTTTGGAACAGCAGCTAATGGAAACCTAGGTGCAATTAGAGGAAGAGAAGAAAAAATATAAGGCTCTTCGCTTGCAATTGCGGGCAAAGTGTAAGGCAATAAATCGGTTGCAAGATAAGCTTTCTTCAGGCAATATCGATGATACATGTTTGAAGAACGCAATTTCTAAAAGAATTTCCGGGTACTTATTGACATTTGTCATCCTCATATTGCTTAAACTCAAATCGTGGAGAATTTTTTCGAAAAAGGAGCAACAATTATGCCTTACAATGCACTACACTTCTCCCGTTTTGTACCATAAAATGCGTGAAATTTTTGGTTTTCATTTGCCAAGTCCATCCACAATTAGTCGATGGTTCGGGAAAATCGACATTTGGCCAGGAATTTGTCCAAAGGGCCTAGCCGAATAAGATGGTCAAAACTGCCCTTAGACGTTTTTCAATAATTAATGAACCATTCGAAAGCTGACCAAGAAAAACCCCTCTGAGCCAAATTTCAACCCCCTATCTTGCTCGTGAGGGTAGTTACAGGGTAAATTAGATTTTGAGCTTTTCCGTGCATTTTCCGCACTCTGATGATTCCCAAAATTCTGAAAAAAATGTGACATATTTTGGACCCTAAGGCGGATTTTTGAGAATTTTTTCAGATTTTTTGGATGCAAACTGTGGTCGTAAAAAATGAAAAACCTCAAAAAAATCGGAAAAATGCAGGTTTCTCAAAAATATGAAAACATGCTATTGAGCTGTTTAGTGCCCCAATAAAGTACCATAACAGGCAGTGTCCTCAATTTTTTTTAGATTTTTTCTTGTGGGCACTTTTTGTCCAGACAAGAAAAACCGAATTTTTTCGACGTTTCTGCTATTAGGAGGAAAGTTACACTTGTTGATTTTATCGCAAGTATATATTAAGGCATTTTTAACGTTATTACATTGAAACAAGTAAGTGTTTGACCTCAGAAATATGTTTTAAGAGAAAAATAAATTCTATTTCGTGCGATATATACCAGAATGTTCGCAACGTTTACAACATCGCCGGTTGGCCGAGCAGTCAAGGTGTCGGACTACGGAGCGTAAACGCTGGGTTCGAATCCCGTCGAGGGTAAAGTTTTTTTTTCCATACATCATCTTTATATTTTCAATTTTTTATTACATGGTTTATTCATGTGATTTTTAAAATATTTTTTTAATGTTTTAAAAATATTTAAGAAACATTTTTGAATAAAATATATGTAAATATAGTTTTAGAGTATCTATCACTTCCTTGATTCTCTAATTGTATATGATCTTCATTACGGTCCTCTCTAACATTCTTAATATTAAAATTCATTAATCTGGTTTCTAAGCCTTGCGTCTTCATAAATTAGGGAGGAAATGAGAAGAATTCTAAATAAATAACACGCAGCAAAGTATTGGTTTTTGTCCAATTGAAAGAAAAGGGCTACATACTACCACTATTTTTAAAGTGAGGTATCAGGTACAAATAAGCCTTAGCCATTCCTCTTTATTGTAACGTACATGAGGATGTATTTCCGTTTATAGTTACTTGATTGAAAACCATCATGAAGAGGGGAGACTTTTGTATTGTCGACAGAGGTTTTCGAGATGTTACATCTCATTTAACAGGTCTTGGATTCAGAGTTCTCATGCCTGCTTTAAAAGGTAATCGTTCTCAACTTTCGACGAAAGTGTCGAATTATTCCCGAAAAGTCACGAAAATTCATTGGGTTGTAGAGGCAATGTATAGTATACAAGGTCAAAAGTACCAGCTTCTACACAAACAAGTAGACAACGAAACCTTTCCAAAAATTGGACATAATTGGAACTGCAAAACGACTCCTTTTCAAACAGTATCCTCGGTAGATACTCTGGATTTTCCGGAAATGACAGAAGTAGATTTAAAAATTCTTTTCACGGAATCTTACCAATTTTCGCAAGCAATTTCTATATCTGGCGGAAGTCGTGGACGAACACAATAATATAAATATTAATTTATTGCCTAATCCAAGAAAATAATATCATTAAATTCGAAGTCAAATCGGAGTAATATAAATAAAAGTTAGTTAAAAATGTTACCTCAATATTTCTTAAAAACATTTAAAAAATATTGTTAAAATCACATGAATAAACTATATAAGAAATTGAAAAAATAAAGATGATGTATGGAAAAAAAAACTTTACCCTCGACGGGATTCGAACCCAGCGTTTACGCTCCGTAGTCCGACACCTTGACTGCTCGGCCAACCGGCGATGTTGTAAACGTTGCGAACATTCTGGTATATATCGCACGAAATAGAATTTATTTTCCTCTTAAAACATATTTCTGAGGTCAAACACTTACTTGTTTCAATGTAATAACGTTAAAAATGACTTAATATATACTTGCGATAAAATCAACAAGTGTAACTTTCCTCCTAATAGCAGAAACGTCGAAAAAATTCGGTTTTTCTTGTCGGGACAAAAAGTGCCCACAAGAAAAAATCTAAAAAAAATTGAGGACACTGCCTGTTATGGTACTTTATTGGGGCACTAAACAGCTCAATAGCATGTTTTCATATTTTTGAGAAACCTGCATTTTTCCGATTTTTTTGAGGTTTTTCATTTTTTACGACCACAGTTTGCATCCAAAAAATCTGAAAAAATTCTCAAAAATCCGCCTTAGGGTCCAAAATATGTCACATTTTTTTCAGAATTTTGGGAATCATCAGAGTGCGGAAAATGCACGGAAAAGCTCAAAATCTAATTTACCCTGTAACTACCCTCACGAGCAAGATAGGGGGTTGAAATTTGGCTCAGAGGGGTTTTTCTTGGTCAGCTTTCGAATGGTTCATTAATTATTGAAAAACGTCTAAGGGCAGTTTTGACCATCTTATTCGGCTAGGCCCTTTATTTAACGCGATAAAAGGGCCTAGCCGATTAAGATGGTCAAAACTGCCCTTAGAGGTTTTTCAATGATTAATGAACCATTCGAAAGCTGACCCAGAAAAACCCCTCTGAGCAAAATTTCAACCCCCTATCTTGCCCGTGAGGGTAGTTACAGGGTAAATTAGATTTCGCGCTTTTCCGCGCATTTCCCACACTCTGATGCTTCCTAAAATTCTGAAAAAAATGTGGCATATTTTGGATCCTAAGACAGATTTTTGAGAATTTTTTCAGATTTTTTTCTTGTAAACTGTGGTCGTAAAAAATGAAAAACCTCAAAAAAATCGGAAAAATGTACATTTCTCAAAAATATGAAAACATGCTATTTTGCTGTTTAGTGCCCCGATAAAGTACCATAACAGGCAGTGTCCTCAATTTTTTTTAGATTTTTTCTTGTGGGCACTTTTTGTCCAGACAAGAAAAACCGAATTTTTTCGCCGTTTCTGCTATTAGGAGGAAAGTTACACTTGTTGGTTTTATCGCAGGTATATATTAAGTCATTTTAAACATTATTACATTGAAACAAGTAAGTGTTTGACCTAAGAAATGTTTTAAGAGAAAAAATGGATTGTATTTTGTGCGGTATATACCAGAATGTTCGGAACGTTTACAACATCGCCGGTTGGCACAGCGGTTAGGGCGTCGGGCTACGGAGCGGATACGCTGGGGTTCGAATCCCGTCGGTGGGAAAGTTTTTTTTCCATACGTCATCTTTATTTTTTCAATTTCTTATATGGTTTATTCATCTGATTTTAACAATATTTTTTTAATGTTTTAAAAATATTGAGGTAACATTTTTAACTAACTTTTATTTATATCACTCCGATTTTACTTCGAATTTAATGATATTATTTTCTTGGATTAGGCAATAAATTAATATTTATATTATTGTGTTCGTCCACGATTTCTGCCTGATATGAAATTGCTTGTGAAAATTGGTAAGATTCCGTGAAAAGAATTTTTAAATCTACTTCTGTCATTTTCGGAAAATGAAGAGTATCTACCGAGGATACTGTTTGAAATGGAGTCTTTTTGCAGTTCCAATTGTTTCCAATTTTTGGAAAGGTTTTGTTGTCTACTCGTTTGTGTAGAAGCTGGTACTTTTGACCTAGTATACTATGAATTGCCTCTGCATCCCACCGAATATAATGAACTTCCTGATCCGTATCATAAATGTCCACAGAACAAGTCTTTCATTCAAGTAACTATAAACGGGAATTACTTCCTCATGTACCTTACAATAAAGAGGAATGGCTTAGGCTTATTTGTACCTGATACCTCACTTTCAAAATAGTGGTAGTATGTAGCCCTTTTCTCTCAATTTGACAAAAACCAATACTTTGCTGCGTGTTATTTATTCAGAGTTCTTCTTATTTCCTCCCTAATTTCTGAAGACGCTAGGCTTAGAAACTAGATTAATGAATTTTAATATTCACAATGTTAAACAGGACCGCACTGATGAACATATACAATTAGAGAATCGAGGAAATAATAGATACTGCAAAACTATTTTTGTATGTATTTTAGTTAAAAATGTTACCTCAATATTTTTAAAACATTAAAAAAATATTGTTAAAATCAGATGAATAAACCATATAAGAAATTGAAAAAATAAAGATGACGTATGGAAAAAAAACTTTCCCACCGACGGGATTCGAACCCCAGCGTATCCGCTCCGTAGCCCGACGCCCTAACCGCTGTGCCAACCGGCGATGTTGTAAACGTTCCGAACATTCTGGTATATACCGCACAAAATACAATCCATTTTTTCTCTTAAAACATTTCTTAGGTCAAACACTTACTTGTTTCAATGTAATAATGTTTAAAATGACTTAATATATACCTGCGATAAAACCAACAAGTGTAACTTTCCTCCTAATAGCAGAAACGGCGAAAAAATTCGGTTTTTCTTGTCTGGACAAAAAGTGCCCACAAGAAAAAATCTAAAAAAAATTGAGGACACTGCCTGTTATGGTACTTTATCGGGGCACTAAACAGCAAAATAGCATGTTTTCATATTTTTGAGAAATGTACATTTTTCCGATTTTTTTGAGGTTTTTCATTTTTTACGACCACAGTTTACAAGAAAAAAATCTGAAAAAATTCTCAAAAATCTGTCTTAGGATCCAAAATATGCCACATTTTTTTCAGAATTTTAGGAAGCATCAGAGTGTGGGAAATGCGCGGAAAAGCGCGAAATCTAATTTACCCTGTAACTACCCTCACGGGCAAGATAGGGGGTTGAAATTTTGCTCAGAGGGGTTTTTCTGGGTTAGCTTTCGAATGGTTCATTAATCATTGAAAAACCTCTAAGGGCAGTTTTGACCATCTTAATCGGCTAGGCCCTTTAAATCTTCTTACATGGAAATTGCAGATCGTAATTCCACCCTTGTATTTGATGAAATGGCCATCAAAAAGTGTCTCGATTTCCACCCAAAACGGCAGGTCATTGAAGGTTTCGAAGATTTAGGATTTTTGGGTAGAAATGTAGCTGTGGGTACACAGGTTCTTGTATTTATGATACGCGGGCTGTTCACTAATTGGAAACAACCTTTGGCTTTCTTTGTATCAAAAACTGGTGTTAAAAAACATGATTTATCAATTACTTTAGATGAAATATTAGATGCACTGCATGAGACAGGTTTGAAAGTCAGAGCAGTTGTTTCCGATCAGGGAAGTAGTTATCAAAGCGTAGCAGATGAACGTGTTTCTGTTGAGAAGCCATTTTTTATATGAAATGGTCAAAAAATTTATTACATTTTTGATTATTTACATTTATTCAAGAGCATTAGGAATAATTTATTAAATTATGATTTTTCTATTAATGACTGTATAGTTTCGTGGCGCGATGTAGTACTTCTCTGGAATTTGGAGAAAGATAAAAGTACGCGAGCAGCTTACAAATTATCCGATAAACATTTTTTTCCAAATTCTTTAGATAAAATGAAGTGTAAGCTTGCTCTTCAAGTTATTAGCAAAAGAGTGTCAGCTGCTATGTTTACCGCTTCACTCACTGGTAGCATTAATACAAATACTGTACAACACACAGCTAGTTTCTTTGAAACGCTTAATGATTTGTTTGGTAATTTAAACAGTCGATCTACCAGTGATCCAAATCCCATGAAGCGTGCTATTTCGTGTTTTAATAACATTGATCAACATTTAATTGCGCATGTTACCAACATGAGCAATTGGTTTGTACTTTCTTCTAACGGTCGTAAAACACATCCATGTCTTTTGGGATTACGGCAATCTATAAATGCCACCTTGCAGTTGTGGAACGATTTAAAAGAAGAAGGCAGTATGTTCCTTATAACATCACGCTTAAACAGCGATTGCATTGAAAATTTTTTTTCCGTTCTTCGAATGCACGGTGGCACCTATGATCGCAATCCTTCGGTAAAAGCGGTGCGTCTTGCAATTCAAAAAAATATATTATTGAATTTGAATCGTAGTATACATAGTGGTAACTGCATGCCTGATGACGATGCACCGTTAATGCCGGGGGATATGATAGCACAATGTGAATCAGCCACGTTGGAATCAGATGCTTCATTGTCTGCTATCCAAGAGAACACAGATGATGATAGTTTTGATGACAATATTGAAATCGATAATATTGAAGAACTGTCAACATCGGTGTGCTAGCTAGAATCGTGTGCGCTTGAATACTTTGCAGGGTATATCGCTAAAAAATGTATTGAAAAATCGGGATGTCGTAGGTGTTACGATATGTTTTTGGAGAATAATGCAACGTTCACACGAGACGAGCAACTACTGTTATCCTTTAGAGCATATATTGTACACGATAACATTGAATTTGGGCATCTTTGTGTCCCGAGTGTACATTTTTCGGCCATTTTTAAAATTATAAATAAAACTTTTGACATGGTTTACCCATCCATACGCAGCGAGGCATTCATATTAGATAAACTATCGATATTTTCGATAATTTCACGTTCTGTGGAACAGAAATATCCAAACTGCTTTAACCAAGACGAATGCGCTGAACATAAGAAAGACATTGTATATTTTACATTAACAGTAAAAATTCATAAGGATACAGTGTGGCTCGGCAAGAAATGTAGATGTATAAAAAATTCCGCGAAAACATTTTCCAAATTATCGCATTTCAGACATGTTTAAATTTTTTCATTTTTATCGATAATCCTGTTGGTATTTCAATATACTTTTTAAGTGTGTCTATAATAAATTCATTAAAATCAGTTATTAATCATATTTTCGGAATTTCATGCATAGAGATTTGCGTATACGTCGTGTATATGAAATTCTGGAAACTAGGTTAATAAACATTTTGTAAATGATTTTTTTATAGAAGCAATTAAGAAATATATACAGCTGCATTGTAATATTTGGAATACATTTGTAGTTGCTTTGGCTCGAGGAATATGGTGATTGTAGCAGTTTTGTTTTGTATGTTTTATTATCATGCAAAGACTTTGTATTATATTCTTAACGATTTTTTTGCTTGATTTATTCTTTTTTTCACGATTCGGAGTACACTCAATGTTCTTTTACTTAATAAAATGTGTAAATATATAACTTCGTATATTTTATTGTGGTGTATACGTTTGTACACGTATGCTGATGTTGGTAAACATTTAATGTACTCTGGGATGGATAAGACCTTCTTTCACGCCTTCACGTGACCCATCCTGTTAATTTTATTACTTTGACCACTGCATGTACTACATCACTGCATTGGGAAGTAATAGAAGAACTAAGATGAAAGAGTGGCATGCTATTACAATTGCATTATACGTATAATGGTATATCTGGTTTTAATAGTAACGTGGCTTGATTTTTGAAGCCCAATAACTAGTAGAATTTATTACATATGTAAAAGTATGTTTTTATGTCTAATTGTAATGTATTCTTTCTAGGAGATCATCTGCGCATATACATATATAATGTACATGTATGTATATGTAGGGAGCATCAAAAAGCACAAATTCACCCACATGCGGAGGAATTCGTATTAAAAACATTATTATGTATTTTTGCTAGTATTTAAATATATCATTATTAATGTTACTTTTTTGGTAAATATTCCGCGTAATTATGTATATTTATTTACACTTTATTCCTACACACTTCCTTAACATCCTTTTCATTCTATTTATGGCGTGTTTGGACTCATTTTTACCAGAAAAATATTTACAATTTATTGTTCATATTTTCATAACATGACAATAAATTATTGCAAAAATTAGATTTTTATTAGTAAGCAATGCTTATGAGCTTGCATTGTTGTGTCCGGTAGCTGCTTGCCTGACTGACAATGAGCCACTGAAATTCTCAAGACCACGATCGGAAGAAATTACGAAAGGAAACATTGTAACACATTGCCTATTAATAATGAACAACCAGAACCCAACTGTCTTATTATTAAAAATATCGTAATGAAAATATTATGAGCCGATTGGAGATGTTTTTCTGATAAAAACGAATCTAAATTCGCTATAAATCGGAGAATAACGAAGACTAAATTAATATTCAAAACTCTTATGGAAAACGGTTTCGGTAACGAATCTTGCCTACGCGGCCGAGCCGTCCCACGGCAGGGGAGGGGTCTATCCCCTCCGCCGACTCGTAACGTCGTCTGAGCTGCCTGCTCGACTATTCGACGCGTTCCACCGATTAGCGCAATCGATTCCCGGTTCGGCGAAGCGCACATTTTGCTACAACATTTAAACTAAAAAAAAATATCAATGCGAAATTAGGACTAATTCTTTTTAAAAATCGGGTTTAATGGTGTGTACAGAAATAAGTTCTATAATTTTTAAGTAATTTGTTTTTGTCCATTTTTAAGATATAGCCAGAAAAGATGATGAAAAGTGCTCCCAAACCAAATTTATTTTTAGTCGCACCATGCTCAACAAAAAATTATAAAAAAAATTCATCAATATTCTACCTAATATCATACACGACTAAGATTTTTTTCATAATTTTTGGTTGCAAAATCGATTTTTAAACAAATCCGAAAGCATAAAATTGACGATTTTATATCGAACTTTTCAGTTGACCACGTTTATGTTATTATGTTATTTGTGTCTCATCGTGATTATTAATATGAATTTTTTTCGAAAAATCGATTTTGCAAACCAAAAATTATGAAAAAAATCTCAGTCGTGTATGATATTAGATAGAATATTCATGAATTTTTTCGTAATTTTTTGTTGAGCATGGTGCGACTAAAAATTAATTTGGTTTGGAGGCACTTTTGACCATCTTATCCGGCTTTATCTTAAAAATCAACAAAAACAATTATTTCAGAAATATAGAACATATTTCAGTATACGACATCAAACCCGATTTAAAAAAAATTTCTAGTCCAAATATCGCATTGATATCTTTATTAGTTTAAAATTTGTAGCAAAATGTGCGTCTCGCCGAACCGGGAATCGATTGCGGTTCAGGCGCTCGATATTTTGGTAATGTGACGACGATACGTCTGAGTGGGGCCAAGCCGGCGAAAGGGTTTGCCCCCACCCCCGCCACGTGGGACGGCGCGCCGCGCCGCGGCGTCCCATGATTCTGGCATCACGACTGGACGAGTCTGATCGAGCTCGATGAATGCAGTTGTGTTCGTACGTGTCGTACAACATATTGCGTTCGTCGTTTATTTTCTCACTACAAACGTGAAAGAAAATAACACAACTACATTCTGAGTCATATAGATTGACATCTCGCAAAAAACGATCAACTACATAATTATTGATTAATTAATTCTTAACTCTTTCGAATTTCACAATTAATATTAATTGATATTTTACATGATTCTTTGAAGCTAAAATTTATGTTGTTTAAATGAAATATACATGAAAATATATAGTAAATTTCAATTTAATTTCTTTTTCAAATTCAGTTACAAAATATATTCAAAATGGATGCGCATCAATAGTGTTAAAAAATTATAGAAATGCGAATAATAATTATACGTATGGAGAAATGTATAAATAAAATGTATAAAATGAATGTATGAAAATTGTATTTCTATAATTTGAAAATGTGGTATCTATATTTATTTAATGTTATATTTGTAATAATTAATATTATATTTTTTATGACATCTAATAAAAAAATATAATTTGAACATATAGTCATCCCGTACATAACTCGTCAATCATTTGTATTTGACCAGATTTTATCATTCTTGTGGATCTAGTTCCAGCAGTTATCGTTCGTCAGCGTAGAGGGCGTAAGAAAACCAGTTGTTTACATATGAGACACGAAGCCCCATATGGTGATTGGTCTACTCCTATACCTCGTCTGTGCTTCTACGTACCCAGTAACTATGCTTTAACCTTGAATTAGGATTTGTATCGCGAGACGAATGTATTGTGTCTGTTCGACGCTTCGATCGCGACTCCTCGGTTTGAGGCGCGTACACGTTGAGAGCAGGAAGGACGGTTTGCCTTGCCCTGCTAAGTCAGTTTGACTTCTCGAACGCGTACCGGTTTTCGTCGATCAGACACAATTTACTATTAGGTGTTTCCCGGGCCGCTTCCAGACGTAGAGTGCCGGATCTACGGCTCGCATCGACCTCCTTCGTTCGTTATCGAGTGGGGATCGATGCGTGCGCAACTCGAACGGTATCGCGATATCTCGCGGTCCTTCTCTACGTTCGGACTCGCGAGCACCGTAATAGAATGTTGTGGTGGGGTCGGTATCGCTGTCGGATACACGCGATACATCGATATGTAACCGACACGGTTACAAGGTTCGAATAAAAAAAGTATCTTTATTCGACGAGTATCGGATAAATAATTTTATTCTACGAGAATTTATCCGACGAATAAAGATAATTTTTTTTATTCGAAGCGGATTTATTCGAACTTCGAATAATTTTTTCATCTTTTATCTGTATCTCTTATTCGAAGGCTTCGAATAAATCTTCGAATAACTTTTGCCGAGCGCCGAGCTTCAAAGACCCAGCGACGACAGACGATATACAATGTAAGCGGATGTAGAATCGCGCACGAATGAAAGTTTAAACTTTTAGATTTTCCAATATATCCTCATAAAATTGTGACAAGCAAATGGAGGGGATTTTCCTGATGAAAATGAGGTCAAATTCAAGTGTAATCGAACAAGTTTCACTGATACGTAATGTTACGATAAAAATTACAATCTCGTTAAAGACAGTCCAAATGATGTCGTGTTTGGGCTCATTTTGATCGGGATAAGCTCTACAACTCATTCGTATTAACAATATTGTTCTGATTAAAAACATAAAATCATAAATTGCCAATAATGCTCGATTCTCCATCTGCTTACATTGTAGGCTGTTGGTCGGTCTTTAAAAAAAAAATCTTTATTCGTCGAATAAAGTCATTACGTGTGGAATAGAGATAACATAATTATTTTTATTTGACGCGTAACAAATTATTTTTTTATCTTTTATTCGCTGTTTGAAATGACTATTTCAATAAAAATTTGCTCATCCTTGCTCCTACAATTATATTATTTTATACATATTAATTCATCCACGTGATTCTCTCTCAAAACTCTATATTATTCGGAATAGTACGTTAAATAAACGCTACTCTGGTTTTCAACATATTTCTGTTCCCACAGATCGATCCTTGGAACAATTATCTATAAAAAAGTGTAAGGAAATAATGCTTGTTCATGAAACATTTTTAAATTACAAATTAAGGTATCTCATATGAAAGAAGTAGAAATTGATTTTCCTAAAATTATGCTTTAATAATTTCTTACGTAAAATATTTTTACGAATTTTTTGTCCTTGATGTTAGTTTTACTTTCAATATTTTAAACCTTAAAAAGCAACACTAAAAAAAATATCTGTTTAATTCGAATACATTCGTCGGATATGGTTCCGTGATGATTCAACTTCTCACGGACGAGAATTTCCTTAGTGGTCTTCTGCACCGACGAGATACCGTCGTTGGCGTCGTTGGCATTCTGTTACTTACTCCAGCCAAAATTTATCCTAGAGGGCGGTAGAAAACACCGTATTTTTCGAGCGACACATTCTCCCGTAAGGCTGGCAGCACCAACGAGATATATATATATTTTTTTTATTGATAAAGCTTTAGGCCTAATATGGCCCATGACCTGGTTTGTATAAGGAACATAATAAATTCATCTTGTACTTAAACCTATATGCCTATATACTATATATATATATCTATCTATCTATAAATCTATCTATATATATATATATATATATACATATCTATAAATCTATATATATCTATATCTATCTATATCTATCTATATATATTTCCTCTCTGTCTATATGTAAGTCTATGTATATCTCTTATTTCCTATACAGTATTTGTTTACAGTTTTCTCGGGTTGGTACTTAGCTATGTGGTTTCTATCACATTTTCTTTACGAGGTCACTTCTACTTGTCTTATTGTCTATATACCTTAAGTTTACGCTCTTACATTTACTTAGTCTTTATATTCTTATATCTGGTATCTGGATACTAGATTAACCTATTTGATTTGGTTCTTGTATTGCACATATATTGCCTTATATCTATTCTTATTTGTAATGGTAATTATCGGACTTATCTTACTATTCTTATACTATTTAATACTGATTAATTGAGCAGTGTGAGGAGTGCTTGTAGATTTGGGGTGTTATAAGAATATGTTATTTGCAGCGCAGAAGGTATTGATGGGGTTTAAGACCGTAGCGTTGAGGTTCTTTAGGAAGGTGTCTATTTTAAACAGGGGTTTCCAGTTATTTTTCAGTAATTTGGAGACCATTAGATTTCTGTTCTTACGACGATGAGGACAGTACCATATTAGATGGTCTACGTCTTGGGTGGGGTGCGAACACTCACAAGTGGCATGCTGTATTATTTTGAGTTTGGCCAGGGATTCATGTGTGTTAACATGATTGGTCCTCATTCTTCCGAATCATACTATCAGTTCTCTGGGAAGGTCAAGATCTCTATACCAGGGTTTCTTATGCGGATTGAAGAATTGTTGAAAATATTTAACTCCTTTGCTATGAAACCTATCCCTGAGGAGGGATTGGAACTCGTTCCACATTTCGTTTTTGAAAAACTCTTTGTAATCTGTGTAAGGGATTTTGTGTTGTAAGGACGGTGCTTTTTTTGTGGCTTCTTTTGCAAGATTATCTGCTACTTCGTTCCCATGTATTCCACTATGGGCTGGGATCCATATATATGAAACGTGTTTGTGGTTGTTAAATTTGGTTGTTAGATTGTATGTTTTTTGTTTGATAACAATGATATGATAGTTGGTTCTAGTATTTGGGGAGGCGTTATTTAGTGAGGTAAGGGCACTGAGAGAGTCGGAGCAGATTAGCAGAGGTTTGTCAGAGTTGTTAAAGAGATCTAGGGCTATTGATATAGCTGCACATTCAGCTGTGTATACTGAAGCTGTGGGGTTAATATGGATAGGGAGTGAGAACTTTCCTTCAAGGCAGACGATACCTGCACCTGTTGAGAGTCCGCCTTGAACTTTAGAGCCGTCAGTGAAAATACAAAGATGGTTTGGATAGTGGGTTTTAATGTGGTCTATAAATTCTGTGTTTGGAAATGGGGATCCTTGTAATTGAAATCCTGTTTTGAGGTCGCAGGAAATTTGGAAATTCATGGCATTGTAAGATGCGGCTATGCAGGGGAAGTTATCGTCTTTATGGCAAGTATGGGAGATCTTTTGAATATTGCTGATGCAGTGCATGAGAACATTGGAGGCTTTATGGAGTAAACTGCCAGGGTTCGAGGAGGTTATTTGATCAAATTCTTTTATGTACCTGTTGGAAATGTGGTTTACGTTGGAAGTAATCTTGATGAGATGGGTTTTACCTAAAAAGGATGCTCTGTTTTCGAAATATGGTAACCCTGCTTCTGCCAAAACTACATTAGTAGGAGCAGATGTTCTAAGTCCGAGGGCCAGTTTGAGGGCACGCACTTGAATGGACTCGAGTTTGGTTATGAGAGATTGTTGGCTTGGAAAGTATATGTGGGAGGCATAATCCAGCCTGGATCTGATCAGGGCTTTACATAGTACAATTAATGTGTCTGGGTGGGCTCCCCACCAGACGCCTCTAAGGAATTTAATTATGTTCATGGTGCGTAAGCAGCGGTTGTGGAGAGAAAGTATGTGAGCTTTGAAGTTTAGTCTGTTGTCAAAGTGAATTCCCAGAAATTTTGCAGAGTCTAGATCCGTCTTTTCTGTAGTGCCTAATCGAAATTGGGTGCGTCCGGCTAGTAGTCTTCCGTTGTTAAAGACCACTATATTGGTCTTTTCTGATGAAAGATCGAGGCCTATTGCAGAGAGATTGGTTCGTACCTTTTCAAAAGACTTTTCAATGGTTGTTTTGGCTTCTTCCAGGCTTGAGCTTCTTGTGTATATGGCTATGTCGTCTGCGTACTGGGAGATGTGCACTTTCTTGGGAATATCTTGGAAGATGTTGGCGACGTAAAGATTGTAGAGAAGTGGGCTGAGGACTCCTCCTTGTGGCAGGCCCTTATAGATTACCCTCATGCCGTGGAAGCTGGGGGGCCAAGCGAAGCGGCAGTATGACCAGTTGGCTATAAAGTGAAAGATGTTGCGTGAGATTCCCATCTTGGCTAGAGTATTCAGCAGAATGTGGCATTGGACGTTATCAAAGGCAGCGCTGTCATCAAGAAAAGCTGCAGTTGTAAGTTGGTAAGAGCGAAGCCTGACCGTATGTAGGTTGCTAGGTTGAGGAAGTTGTCGGTAGATGAGCGGCCCTTTCTGAAGCCTGCCTGAGTTGGGGGTATGAGGTCTACGATCTCACACCACCACAGTAATCTGTTGTTTATTAATCTTTCCATGATTTTACTCATGCAAGACGTGAGTGAGATGGGTCTAAAGTTTTGATTGTCCGGTTTTTTAATGAATAGTACCTGGGTTTTGTTCCAGTCTTCTGGTGTGCGATGATTTGTGAATAATTCGTTGTAAATGTCAAGTAGATCAAGTCTAGCTTTGGTTGATAATTTTTGTATCATCCTATAATCTACTCCATCGAGTCCAGGGGATGATTTGGGGTTGGATCGGTCTATGGCATTGTTGAATTCGGTGAAGTCGAACGGGGAGTCTAGGAATGGGTTTGGAGTAACTTTTACGTTTATGATGAGATTTATTGGAACCCAAGGAGGGGAGAGTTTGTCTGAGGCTTTGTTAATATTTTCCTTGAGTAGCTCAGAGTTTGTACTTTCTTTGTTCTTCGTGGATGTCCACTTACTTTTTAAGTACCCTGATGTGGTTCCAGATGTAGGTGAGTGAAGTTTTGTGGGAGAGGTTGGCAGCAAATTGTCGGAAGTTTTCCCTTTTTTTCTTTTTTATAAGTTTTTTGGTCAGAGCTACTTGTTTTTTGTAAAAGAACCAGATGTTGATGGTTGACTGATGCTGCTGTTACGAGCCAGGACTGCGAGCAACGCGAGAGGCCGGCGAGGGGTTGTTACCCCAGGAATATGGTTTCAATTTGTTAGTTAGGTATTCGGACACACCCAATGCGAGATCGGGAAGCCGCTAGGATAGTTGACGTCGAGGACGCACCTGATGCGAAATCAGGGAACCTCTGGGAGGTTGGAGTCAAACGCAGACGCACCCAATGCGGAACCGGGGAGCTACTAGGAGGATGAAACTTCGTGAACGCACCCAATGCGTTATCGGGGAGTCACTAGGAGAGACACGCGGCGAACCCGATTTAAAAGGAAGGTGGATCACACGCAGACGCACTTGATGCGAGACCAGAGAGCTGCTAGGATACGGAAGAACCCAATACGGAATCAGGGATCTGCTAGGATGGTATAGTTTTCGTGGACGCACACAATGCGAAACCGGGGAGCCACTAGGTTGGAGAAATCTTCGTTGAATTGAATCTAAGATTAGTAAGCCTCGTAACTTATATATAATTTAATTGATACAATCCGAGCGGTAAGATTGTATCATGTGGGAACGTTCAATTATTAGATTAGGATATCAGGCAATAATTAAAGGTTGTAGATTACGCGAGTTTAACAAACAAGACAAATATATTCTGATTTCAGATAATTACAAATGTTGTTGTTTGTGTCGGGATTGGATGTAGTAAGTGTACAATTAGAGAAATTGTTACCTAATGTTGCACGGTGTTGACGCACTGGCAATGCGAGGTTAGATAGCGATTGTTGAATGCCAAATAGAATATATACAGAACTAACGGAATCTATAAGGTTACGAATTGATTCGAAAGGGACTTTAACCCAATCTCACTAGACTTGACGCGACGTGACTGCACGAGTACTGAACCGCGTCTGAATCTCGACTGAATCGCTTCTCGACTAACCGAAGAGGATGAAAATGCATGGGTTTATATACCCTAAAAATGAGAGGGGAATGTATCTGCTTTATTTTACGGTCGCATACTCGTATTTGTCGTTTCCAGTGAGTTTAAGGTTTGCAGCTGGATCTTGTATTGAGGTATTGTTTGCTGGGTTTGCTTGAGACCATGCTTTGGAAGAGGAAGAGGTCGAAGCCGAACCAGGAACCTCTTGTCCTCCAAACTCTTTGAGTTGAAGGATGCGTTGTTGGGATGGTTGGCGTAGGTGAGGAAAGTTCTCCTTGTTGTCCTGTATATTTCTGGAATTGTTCTTGAGCGAATGTCTCGTGACCAACTGCTTGGCTTCGTAGAAGCTTACGTTTAGTAGGGACATCTGTCTATTTATTTCCTTGTTGGTTTGGAGTGACGAGCAGCTTGGATGTAGAGTAGGATGTGCTTCTTTGCAGTGAGCACAGGTAGGTGTATCTATTGTAGGGCAATCAGTGATATTGTGTCCTGGATTTCCACAATTTTTGCACAGTTTTTCGCTGCGGCAGAATTTGGCAGTGTGTCCTGTTTTAAAGCAGTTATAACATATTTTTAACGGATCTATGTATAGTTCTACCGGTGTTTGGATTAGTTTGTATAGTTTAATGTAATCTGGAAGAGTCGTGCCCTCAAAGGTGATAACTATGGATTCGCTAGGAATCCACTCCCATGTGTTTGTTTGTGGGTTTCTTATTTTCCTATTGAATCTCCTGGCGTCTAGTATGGAAACTGGGGAGTCTGTGAATTCCTTTATATCTTCCAAATCGCAATCAGTGGAGAAGCCCTTGATGAGGCCTCTCCTTGTGATTCGGAATTTGGGGATATATACATTGATTCCCTGTAGGTCTTTATTGTCGGATTTCACGAAGTTGTTTGCCTAGGTGCCTGTTCTGAACTTTATATTAAATTTTCCAAATCCTTCGTTTTTGATTTGGTCTACGCCTTCATGGTTTTTACTCAAGGCTTTGGCTAACATGAGGGCGTTTTGGGAGTTCCTGGGTTTGGCATGGGTCCTACTGAATGTGGCCGAGACATATGCTGGGCCCTTGTGAGAGGCTGGGTATTGGTTGATGACATATTCGCGTCTTCTTTTGAATAAGTATTCATTCTCTATTATATTCTTTGTGTCTGTTACCTTTGTTTCCGAGTGCGCTGAGTTGGATGGTTCAAGTGATTTTCTCTTGTTATTGTTTGTTTTGGTCACTGTTTGGTTCTTGGATGACGACATGGGGTGTCCTGCCATGCCTTTGTCATTGGCGTTGTTTTTGGACGCCATTATGGCTTCACCGTTGCCTGGGACTTCTAATTCTTCTAAATCCTGGAACAGTATGAAGGGATTCAGAGATTTTGATAACAAAGATGTCTGTACAGGTAGATTGGGCAGCGTCCGTGGGAGTTGGTACACCGGTTTTCTTGTATTTTCACTTGGGTATTCTCGCGATAAAAAAAAAATTTTGTCTTGCGTCTGCGGAGCTCTCCAAGAACCACGAGATATGTATAAAGACTGCCAGCCCCCGTGTTAAACTGCGAGTCTCAAAGTGGGTGCCAGGTGGGTGCTGGGAGCGGTCGGTAACGGCCCCAATGTCGAAATACTCTCGTCGGTTGTGGAACTAAGAACGTGGAACTATCACTGATCTCAAATACCAACATCACTAAACATGCCGCGCTCGCTACCTAAATAGAACATTTGCTCGTGAATTACGGAAAAAACGTCAGTGACAGAGGCAATAAATAAACGTATAATACGTAGAATGAAAATAATTATCTTTTATTGTATAATTTCATTACACTCTTATTGCCTTCTTATTTTCCATATTGTTCACCATTGTAATCATTATTTTATAATCGATAATTTATAGGTGTAATTAATTAATTTGGAAATTATTGCGATATTTATAAAATAATGATTATTCAATAAAATATATTCTGTAATAGTTATAGAATTTAAAAAAAGAATAAATATATAAATAGAAAAGTTTTTTACTTATTTATCCGATAATACCACTTCTAATGCTCGACTGCATTGACTGCAATTATTCAAGTAGAGGTAGTAACGAAATAAAAGTGTTAAGTAATGAAACTATCTTTCGACGGCTCTTATCCATATAATGCTATTTGGAGGCAGTATTATTGCTATTTGTACAGACACACTTTTTTAAATGGAACCACCCTTTTTTAAACACCTACAATGATAGTCCCTTTCCTTAGGAATGCAGTGACTATATTATTCCTAGGTCATTCAAGCGTCAAAGACAGAAAAAACGTATGAAACAAAAATATGGAAGCAGAATACCTGTATTTTATAAATGTATAATTGGGCCATGATTAGTGAATGTTGCTTCGTCCGTAAACAAGACACTAGAAAAAAATGAATGATTTTGAAGCAATCCCCATTGACAAAAGTTAATTCTATTTTGAAAATCATTCCCGTGCAATTCTTGATGGAGCGATATGTGGAACTAATGAAATTTATGTCGGGCCAGAATTCGTATTACGCTACTTTGACTTATGCCTGCTTTCCGAGAAATTTTTCTCGTACTCACGCAAGGATCGACAGCTGTAGCTGCTGAAATATTAATTTCATTGTCTTCATTAGTCGTGGGATTCTTCCGTTTGTGCTGTCTTGCATGTACACTTCCAGTACTTCGAAACTAGCTGTACGTATTAATGAAAGTCGGTCTAGAAGGAGTGTTTCGATCGGGGTGCCTCTCTTCATACAGTAATCGGTCCTGCACTGCATTTTGTTTACATTCACAGTAAATCGTTATCATATCACACTTTTCAGTCATTGAATAAGACGGAATCGCATTTGGAAACATAATGATAGTAAATAAGAATGCTGAACAACAATAACACTGAAGGACCTTAGTATGTTTACTTTAACTACGACCATACTATGTTTACTATTTACTACAAGTCTCAACCGTGATAAACGTATTCTGCTTTCATATTTTAAATCTTATACGTTTTCTCTGTCTGTGACCTTGAATGACCTTGGACTAATTATAGTCACTGAATTCCTAATGAAAGGGACTATCATTGTAGGTGTTTAAAAAAGGGTGGTTCCATTTTAAAAAGTCAAGGTGACCTTGATATCTCAAAAAAAATGACATAAAAACAAAATTTTTTTTGCATCGTGTCAGCCCCATTGTACCATTCAACTTTGTCCTTACCATATTTTACGTATCTTTAGAAACAACAAAGATATTTGAGGTGCTAACGTTTGGTGACTCACCCCGTATAGTGTTGAGTGCATTTAAAGATGGAAAACATGAGAATGAAGGTAATTAAAAGCAGAAAGTATTCTCACAAGCACGAAAGTTCTTCAAGCACAAAGTATAAACAATTCTAAAAGAAATAGTATAGGAGTAAAAAGAGTTTCTCAAGACCATAAAAAGTTCAATAAAATAAATTCACCGAATCAACTCGAAGGAGGGCTATCGCCCCCCTCCTGCCAAAGTGAAAGCCATAGAGGATTTTCCCAAACCAGAAACCAACACTCAACTCCGGCGTTTTCTGGGAATGTTAAATTATTACAGGCATTGTATCGCGGATGCTGCCCGTATACAGGCACCGCTAAATGATCTCCTTATTGGAACCTCTAAGTCCTCCAAAAAGCTGCTGGCCGCACTCCAGCTGGTACTCCAGTTGGTCAGTGGCGATAACCATCAAGGTAATACAGGCCGAAACCGTTGCCAGGGCTTCCTTTGGATCCCCGCTCACCATCTCCACAGACCAGGGAACCCAGTTCAAGTCAGCCCTCTTCGCTGCATTGGTTAGAGTCTGCTAGGCTCGGAATGAATCCATACCACTCCTTACCATCCTCAGACCAATGGAATGGTGGAGAGGTTTCATGGCTCCCTCAAGGCTACCTTGATGTGCAGAGTCCTTGATGTGCGTGCCATCGTGGCGCTTCGAGCGCCTCGAGAAGGAGAAAGCAAATCTTGAGGCCGCAACCGCTCTTTTCCATTGGTCACACCTCAGGATGCTTTCCATTGATTGTGTCACGTCCGGTGGTTCGACCGTCAATGAATAAACCCTGAGATAAAGAATTATTACGAATTATTATAGAAATCCGATGATGTCACGCGAAGAAAAATAAAATAGGATATACGCTAAGAATTCTACGCAGTTAGGTAGCGCGGAAAAAGACCGACTTATCTTCCTGCAAGATACGCAGATGAAGATCAGTTTACACCTTGGGAACAAACAGGAGGGGTATCCAATTATGCCGAATTATAAGAAAAGACGTCGATTTCATAAGTAAAAGAATCCTGGCGACATACAGCTGACTAGTCAAGAAACATCGGGCATATTAAAAGATGCAAACTCCTGAGCCAGCACTTTTGGGAAACAAAGGACTGGCCACCTTATAAAAGGCAATCATCATAATGGGTGAATTTAAGAAATTTTTTGATGTATATACCTCAATGCAGAACGAACAAGTAACCTTTATTGGAGAAAAGACCATTAAACTTCTTATACAATTATATAGCGTTCCTGGATTCACAGACTATATCCCCACTGAACAAATACTACAAGAAAGGGCCAATGAATGGTTAAAAAGAGGGAAGGATTTTTCATCGCTTAAAAACCATGTAACATATGCAAAATTATGTTTGTTAGCTACAGGAAATCCCCAATATCTGGAAGCCAATCCTTATCTATGGTTCAGGGAACATATGACTGGCGGGGATATTTTGAAAGAAGCATGTATGATACTAACTGAGCAGCCTTACATATCTGAGGAGGATGCCATTAATACAGCAAAATTCAAGGTGACAGGGTCATCAATTGATGAACAAAACCAGGATGGGACTAAACCTCTAGTCACAAATCAAGGGGGAATTGGTGAAAGAATAAATGATGTAGAATTGCCTGATGAAATGGTGATAACACCAACATCTCTTCTCGGCAATAAATCATTCATTTATCCTGAAATGGGGAAACACCCCCTGGCACTGTCATTCGCTGAGACCACTATAATAGATATTGTGGGAAGTTTACCTTCAGGTGATTAATTTCTCACACACTACGTCCAGAGTATCTAATGCCTATTGTAACTAGCATTCCAAAAGCTAGTCTGGATGAGATTAAACGCTTACAGGACCCATAGAAGCCGTGCCACCTCGAATACTACACCACTCAAGGAACCAGCATGGCACTACGTTAACCCATCGAATCTGGCTACCAGTGGAATCTATACTCAAGGTGATCTCAATAACTTGAGAGACCATATCATGTTCCCAGCCGAAAAATCAGCCGTACTAAACTCTGTAGCTCGAGGCATAACTGGTAAAGCTATACCAGATGGATCACTTTCCATAATGAACATGATGAATGAGGAAACACTCAACAAGATAGCGGAAAACGCAGCCGAAAAATTCTGGCACGGCTTCATCGCACTTGGATCCCTCAGTGTACGAATACTAGCAGTCTTTATAATCCTCAAATTTATAAAAGCAATTGCTGACGCAATAATACACGGCTATCAGCTGCACTCGCTATACGGGTGCAGTTTCACCTTGTGTGGAGCCGCATGGAATTCGCTGACGCACCTCCTAATTCAACGAGCTGACAAGCGAAGACACACGACCCAACCACCTGACGACGCGACCTCTAAGAATCAACCTCGGACCAATGACCCGGATACGTCTGAACTCGGAAAAGTTGTTGGAAGTTTAAGACTAAGATGAAGTTACGAATCACGTGTTTTAGCAAGAGACTCGAAGATGGCCGTGTTCGTTCGTTGACGTGCCTCTGCTGCTATGCTCTCCTGGGTCTGCTCGTAAATGGATTCAACCTGCTTGTGATGCTCTGCCTGCACAAAGAGGTAAATATTAAAAGTATTCGCTAATCCGTGTAGCTAGTACAGTTACGACGTCTGTCGCAATAACAAAGTTGCCCACGCGTTAATCGGATCACCGCGAAATTCGATGGTCCTCGTGGATGATGTTAACACGTTGAGGCACCACACAGTGCGGACAAATCGCCTGTTTTCGGCACTTCTCGTAGTTCGGTTATTAATGCATATATAGAGAAAATTTTTTACAGACAATTATATTTGCCAATATAGTTCATAATTTTAACAAAAAAAAATTTTTTTAGAAAAAAAAATTTATTAAAAATTAACAAATTTATTAAAAATTAACAAATTTATTTTTAAAAACTAACAAGTTTAGAACAAAATTATTAATAAATGAACCATATGTAAAATTAACAATAATAAACTTAAACAAATTATAATACTAGTGAATAAAATGAATAAACTCAACAAAATGCTATCAGAGCATGCTGCTGCTGCTTCGCTATCCGAGTCATTCTCAGTACTTTCATTGCGACTCAAAATCATTGACTCTCGTGATCTTGCACATTTCGATCTATCCCTACATTCTTATTACTTTTTCAATAGTTATAAAACATATATTAAAAACAAATTAAAAATGCATAAAAATGATTGATACATAATTATTGCAAAATTGTATTATGCATAAATATGGTCATTATATGATTATTATTAACAATTTCCATCCTAATACGCATGTTTTGCAAAAGAAATGTATTTCATATCGTGATATACACGAATATTGAAATTTTCCAGTAAATTCCCCACTGTAACTGTGGCGAACAAATGGCAAAATTTTTTACAAAAATCCAAATTTGTTTACAAATGTATACTTATTGTTAATTGTTCACAAAAAATGAAATTTAACAATATAACTAATACATTTAAAAATAAAATAACAAATTTTCCACGATAGATCCTAAAGCAAAGGTATGGACACTTCTTAAAAAGTTTATAAAATTGAGAGTCGCAAAAAGTGGCAGACAAAACTATGAAATTCTTAAACTATAATAAGTATTGTATCCGAATATGCATGCATGTCAGGATATACTTTGCCGTTTTTGTTTTATGTTAATTTGAAGTTTTATATGCAATTAACAAATAAAACCACCGTTGAAAATTTGTACAAAAAATAAATCCACTTTATTAAATGTATAAAGAATGCATATTCCTTGGTAAGAACTTTCCATTACACAGAATTATTATTGCACACTCATTTACAGTTAATATAACATTTTTCGATTTTTGGCACTTTAGAGAGTGCCTCCATGGCCAAATTTTTTCACAAAAATCTAAATTTAGTTACTAATGCATATGCAATGGTAATTAGTCACAAAAAATTAAATTTAACAATAAAATTAATAAGTTGAAAAAAAAGAAAACAATTTTTATGCATAAAAAAATTGTTAATTGATTTTTAAATGAATAATAATATGCATTTTCTGCTAATAAGGAGTTCTGCCAAAGGAAATTTTTGTGCATCGTCAAATAAAAATGTAGTGAGATGTGCCGACTTGTCCGCACTGTGCACCGTGCGAATTACACTTATACTCGTGTCGTGTTTGATCAAGAAATTGCGTCACCTGAAAACAGTGTTCTAGTCTTTCATTTTGCGTCTCTACACACGATCCTACTTTTAAACAATTCAAACATCTTTGGATTCATTCCATTGCCCCAGTCAGGCAATTCAAGCAACCATTGACTAAACCAGGGATCTTGTACGCCACTATAACCCTCAGATCGATGAAAGGATAGACATCCACACCTAACACCACCAAATCCCCAAATCTCGAGTCAATCCGAAGACAACACGAAAATCTCCTTTTTAAAGTCCCGGACAAAGAGCCTTCAAAACACAATTACTGATCTCACAAATAAGTTTGAGCTTTTTAGCGCACAACTGAACCATATTATATCAGCACTCAGAAACGACCCTTAACCCATATGCACGAAATATAATGGTTACCTCCTGAAACACAAACTCGCTCATAAGCAATTTTAAAAAAGTAGCACTTCTAAAAAAAAACTAATAGAGGATAATAATTCCGATATCCTGCTTCTATATGAAACTCACCTTAAACGAAAGCTCACATTCTACCTTAAAGACTACCACATAATCAGAAATGACAGACGGACTGTGAAGGGCGAAGGCACAGCAATAATAATAAGAAAAAAAGTTTCAAAATAGTAGAATTTAATAAATAGTTTGAAGTAATAGAGAGAAATGCTATCCAACTAAACCTAACCCCAGTGATATGAAGGATGGACCAAGTTCCTCTCGCCTATCAAAGTTGTGATATGAAGGATGGACCAAGTTCCTCTTGCCTATAAGGGCTGTGATATCGGGAAGGACCAATTCCCAGAGGCCAATGATTGTTGCACTTACCTAATTCAAACTTTACAACCTAGGGAACTTGGCGTCGGCGCTGGCACTAGTATTTTGACTTGCATGAGAAAAATTTATATCCGGATAGATAGTATTACTAAAATAACAAATAATTTGCAAACATATAAATGCATTAGCACTTTTAAAATTAATAAAATGAATTATACACAATCTCTGTGACTGTTTTACACGTCGCCATCTTGAAATTTCAAATGTCAGTGTTGCACGATGAAACGAAAAGGTTAGAAATACATGATTATGACAGGACGTGCAGATATGCAAGTAATGAAATATGTAATTGTACGTAAATTGTACGTGAATAGACTGCCGGTCGCGCACGTGCTCATGGTTCGGCGGTCGAGAGCAGAGAGAGAGCTCGGCGATCAGGCGGCAGCGGTCAACGCGTTACAAAACAAAAAAATACCGCACGCGGTTCAGGTGTCTTACGTGCGGGCACTTTGAAAATCTTAACACGTACCTTCCGCCGAGCATTTCGCCGTCCGTTGGAACCGAAACCACACCACGACAGTCGCATTGTAATTGCGCCGACCATCCGCGCGCCGCGAAGTTCTCGTCTCGGCGAGAACATTAATCCGTGCCAATCTACCGCACGCGAGTGGGAGATTTTATCGAACGACTCCCACGCGCTGCGATCCCTCCATCGATTCGCCAATCTTGTACAAAGAGCGCGGGTGCGGCCACGTGGCCGCGTACCTTGTAACATGTGACAGGGAATAAATCTTTTAGAGCCCATTTCGTATTGCGATTCTTTCAACCTGCGCGACCTGCCCTGCCGTGAGGGCTGTCCCCGCTATTTCCGTGTCCGAACCCCAGGCAGGTGGATGGTAGATTATGCGCGTATCCGAGACTTTAATGATCGCAAAAATTAATCTGCCGGTTTTAGCTGGGCAGATGAGGTCGATGTAAGAGATCGTTATGAGGCTGCGGTCGGTGCAGGCAAAAGAGTAACTCCTAGCCGCCAGCAACATAACAAATCTCGTTCCGACCGTTGGAAGGAGGGAGATAGAACACCAGCAAATAAACAACCCTCTTCTAGAGATGCCGAGTCCGTTGTGAAGCCAATCTTATCACCTATCCGACGCATAGAGTAAACTGCTCCTTGGCTCACCGTCATCTCCTCCTAATGCATACAACAATTACTAAGATGCCCTTTGGATTTCAAGACTCATCATCGAAGATAACGTGTCCTTTCGGACCCCCAAAACTGTATATAAAGCCCACGCCAGTTCAATAAACCAGTCCAGTTGTGAATACCTTACGCCACGCACTGTTATTCTACCCCGCCGACTCCGTATCTCGTACTACGGTTCAGAATACGTAATTTCGAAGTACTAATACGCGAAATCGCGAAGTAATCATTGTCGTTTCCCGGATTACGACAATTGTCTCGTGACACCGTGGTGGACTTGAAGATGTTCCGGGCACAGAAACAAACGCCTGAAGTAGTCGAGGACTTGTACTCCGTGGGGTCAATGGTGCCACTGACGCCCATCGCCCAGCAGTAGGGTCACAATCTTGACTATTCGACATTTCCGCTCCTTGTTGAGCGGACATTTCGAGACTTACTCACCGTTGACGAACGGTTGTCACACAAGATGCCGTTTTGTGCATTCTTGCATTATTGCAACACGTTGCTTAATGCAACTATTATTGACGTCTCCCAAAACGAATATCTTGAACACGAAAACCGATATCTTGACTACATGGTACCTAGTCAGATTGGAGAATACTTCTCCCTTATATCACATGTCACCACGATTGCTGGTGACCACGTCCGAGTTAACATTCCGGACGTTGCTATTCCGCGGAGGGGGAACCATGCTGGCGCGTTTGTACCAGTGACTGCACAAAACCATAATGCATATGAGTGCTATGTCGCCCCGATGGTTACGCGAAGAAGAGTGGAAGCCATTCTTGATAGGAATAGGAACTGGCGTCCATTGCCCGAAGACCTGATGGGCTTGGAAATGGTTCCAACATCAAACTTCCTAGGATACGGACCAATTGAAGATCTTAGTCCGGAAGGAAGGAATGTTCTTACGGTATATATTCTTCTTACGGGGTATATTTTCCGCCCGCAACCGCCGACACTTTGGAGGGACGCATCCAATTCTCCCGGGAATGGATGACCCGAGTTAGCCATGTTATGAGTAACATGGAAGAAAAATATAAGATGACGTCGGCCATGACGAAAAAGAAGGTTGTACCAGGCCTTGTTGGCTAACTGGAGGTGACACAACCTACTGAGAGCACTGAAGACTTGGCGAATGTTAATGCCGCCGTACAGATAATGCAGAACCATGGAATAAAGAGGAAGCGATCAAGAGTCGCTCCTGGACCATGCGCATTGAGTGTGGAGCACACGCCTCTTGATGGTTGGATGACCACCATCAATGCTAACTTTGTTTGTAGTGGAGATTTCTCCTGCACGCGATATCGCGATGATCCAGGACTACGTTCAGCCCGATTCATCGCCATCGCACCAGATGGAAACCGGTCATACGAAATTGACCGATAGATCATTCGTAACTTCAGAAAGGCAGGTGGATGGTGTTGTAGCGCGTTTGAATCCGGGGTGGATTCTATGGGATTGGAAACATTTGGAAACACTTGGAATCATTGGAAACAAGAGTAGTAAAACTAACGTAATACTACGCATCGATAGCTCAGATTCAGAGCCAACGTGTAGTGCTTACTTCAAGGGGGTAAGAATGTAAGTAACAAAGGACATCTTTTCAATTATAATCCAGAAATCATTTAAATAAACCCTTATTATACCCCGATGGAATTTTACGAATCACTTTTTTAATATCTTTTTGTATCTTTTTTTGATTCCAGAACTCTAACGCAGCTTTCTCATACCTCCAACAAGTAGTGAGTGCACAAACAAATGTCTTTTTTATTGTAATATTTGATTAGTAATAGATGATTTTGACGAGTACAGCGACCGAGGAAACGCCAGGCGTTTCCGCGGGTAGTAATTTGTTTCCTAGCTAGGTAGGGTCTTTTTGTACGTCGCGTTGTTTTTTTGTTTTTTTTTTTTTATAAATTAAATAATTTCAATAATGTAATCACCAATTTTCGATTTTTATCATCAAGATAATTATTTATTTTTAAGAACGTGTTTTAATATTAGTTTGAATTGCTCGGAAGCAGTACATCTTACGTACAAAAAGACGATTCGCGACGGATATATCCTCGAGACAAAGCAAATACGCACATAAATTTAAACCGTATTATTTTCACGAGTACTTTACACTTAGTAGAGTACTGTTTCCATTTTTTCGAAACTTTGCTTTGTCGAAAGGATCATCCGAGGGTTTTTTAATATTTCCTTAAAGTTTCCTTAAATCAAATAAATTTAAATGTCTCAGTCAGTTTTTCAATAATTAAATATTTAATTCATACATTGAGATTATACTTTCAATTTCAAGTAGAGTCTTTTTGCAAAAAATGCATGAAAATCAGCTCGTACACAATCTAACAAATTCTTTTAGTTAGGATTTTCAGGATATTAAGATTCCTTGTTCGTTGCTCGAATCCTCTCGCGTGCCCAGGCGCTACTCGGAAGGGTGAAAGCAACGGGCACATGGAATATTGTTTCAATAATATATATATTGTGACGTTGCAAATTTTGATCCTGCCCGTTACGAGATAGCGCAGGGACCGGACCGCCGAATTTCGCGTTAAACGACTGCTCGTGAGGTTAGGAAGCGCTCCCCGAGGAGCTAATACATTTCGCGCGCCGAGCACAGCCGAGTTTTCAGGGACGTGCACGACGAACCAACCAGATTCCGGGCGACCTGAGAAGGGCGCCTCGCTTCGCGGGACTCTCCCACGACAAATCATGGCCGATTACGGGGAAACACAAGTCCTGTGCACAGGCTCAATGGAAATGGGAACGCGACACCCGGGCGTCATCGACGTTACGTCATAAACAGTTGAACGAAAACCTGGTCACGGTGTGGGGAGGGCCGTGCCGAAGTTAGTTACTCCAGAACCTTCTAGACTGTCGTATTGCGAATTAGCATTCTGTAAATCTCTGTATAACTTCATCGCAGCGATAAATCAGTTAATAAACACCACGCAATTTCAAGAGCGTTCTTTCTTCCACTACGAAGCGAAACCACGGAGCGTGCAAGATCGTTCCGACGTGTAAGAGTTCCTATACACAACATTCTATTATGTTACATGAAATGAACAAATATATGAAACGTCCCATCATTTTGTCCAACACTCTACACCACCAGGTCACCAGCAATACCTGCCCGTGCCCGTTCATGAACCCTCCCCGCCCCTACCTTTGCATTTTGCTATAAAAGCGTCGGCATTCGGGTACGATTTCCACAGTACGACTCCTACAACGCTGCTCGACAGTCCTCGAGGAACACTCAGCGAACGTAAGTATAATGCATTACAAGAATATCACATTAGGCAAAATTATTTTGTTCACTAATAACCATGTATTGTTTTTTCACAGATTTAAAAAAAATGAACCAATCGGAGGTGGCAGCGACGGCGACGGCGGCGTCGTCCAAGGCCGTTGTTGAAACCAAGGAGGCTTTGGTTAAAGCGAAAGCGGCGGAGGCGGCCGCAAAAGCGGCGCACAGTGGTCTGAGAACGCGATTTTACTGGCCAAAAATCAATTTTCGGTTCAAGATTTTGAAAAACTTTTTTCCTATACAGTAACAAAACACTTCAAACCTTAAAAATCCAAAATATTATTCATTTCAGATAATTGTGGAATCGAGGGTAACGTTTTGAATACAAAATTCTGAAATTCAAAGTGCAACTAATTATTCTAAGAACTCACTATAGAACATGATATAACAGGTTTGAATGAATGAATGGTTTGAATGGTTTGTTTGATCCCGATCAAAACGAGTCCAAAGACGACATCATTTGGACTATCTTTAATGAAATTGTAATTTTTATCGTAACATTACGTATCAGTGAAACTTGTTCGATTACACTCGAATTTGACCTCATTTTCATCAGGAAAATCCCCTCCTTTCGCTCGTCACAATTTTATGAAGATATATGGATAAATCTAAAAGTTTAAACTTTCATTCGTGCGCGATTCTCCATCCGCTTACATTGTATGTCGTCTGTCGTCGCTGGGTCTTTGAAGCTCGGCGCTCGGCAAAAGTTATTCGAAGCTTTATTCGAAGCCTTCGAATAAAAGATACAGATAAAAGATGAAAAAATTATTCGAAGTTCGAATAAATCCGCTTCGAATAAAAAGAATTATCTTTTTTCGTCGGATATGTTGCGAGCCAGGGCTGCGAGCAACGCGAGAGGCTGGCGAGGGGTTGTTACCCCAGGAATATGGTTTCCATTTGTTAGTTAGGTACGCGGACGCACCCAATGCGAAATCGGGGAACCTCTGGGAGGTTGGAGTCAAACGCAGACGCACCCGATGCAAAACCGGGGAGCTACTAGGAGGATGAAACTTCGTGAACGCACCCAATGCGTTATCGGGGAGTCACTAGGAGAGACACGCGGCGAACCCGATTTAAAGGAAGGTGGATAACACGCAGACGCACCCGATGCGAGACCAAGGAGCTGCTAGGATACGGAAGAACCCAATACGGAATCAGGGATCTGCTAGGATGGTATAGTTTTCGTGGACGCACACAATGCGAAACCGGGGAGCCACTAGATTGGAGAAATCTTCGTTGAATTGAATCTAAGATTAGTAAGCCTCGTAACTTATATATAATTTAATTGATACAATCCGAGCGGTAAGATTGTATCATGTGGGAACGTTCAATTATTAGATCAGGATATCAGGCAATAATTAAAGGTTGTAGATTACGCGAGTTTAACAAACAAGACAAATATATTCTGATTTCAGATAATTACAAATGTTGTTGTTTGTGTCGGGATTGGATGTAGTAAGTGTACAATTAGAGAAATTGTTAACCCAATCTCACTAGACTTGACGCGACGTGACTGCACGAGTACTGAACCGCGTCTGAATCTCGACTGAATCGCTTCTCGACTAACCGAAGAGGATGAAAATGCATGGGTTTATATACCCTAAAAATGAGAGGGGAATGTATCTGTTTTATTTTACGGTCGCATACTCGTATTTGTCGTTTCAAGTGAATTTAAGGTTTGCAGCTGGATCTTTTGTTTATAGGGGTAAAACGAAGGGTTAGCCAGGATGTTTCCTATCAAAGACTATCTTGACAAAACATTCCAGAAGGGGATGTTTTGAAGATTTCCATATTGGGAAATCGTACGGTGCTGTTACTGAATCATGCTTCGTGCTAGCTGCGTCCAGCCGGAGTACAATCATTAGACAAGGGGCCTGTTGGGACGCTTTTCGTTCTCAGAAAAGAGATTAGAACTTCTAATCGAAATGAACGTGGAGACACGTCTCCATACGTAACATAAGTCATTTTAAACATTATTACATTGAAACAAGTAAGTGTTTGACCTAAGAAATGTTTTAAGAGAAAAAATGGATTGTATTTTGTGCGATATATACCAGAATGTTCGGAACGTTTACAACATCGCCGGTTGGCACAGCGGTTAGGGCGTCGGGCTACGGAGCGGATACGCTGGTGTTCGAATCCCGTCGGTGGGAAAGTTTTTTTTCCATACGTCATCTTTATTTTTTCAATTTCTTATATGGTTTATTTATGTGATTTTAACAATCCGCTCCGTAGTCCGACGCCCTAACCGCTGTGCCAACCGGCGATGTTGTAAGCGTTACGAACATTCTGGTATATACCGCACAAAATACAATCCATTTTTTCTCTTAAAACATTTCTTAGGTCAAACACTTACTTGTTTCAATGTAATAATGTTTAAAATGACTTAATATATACCTGCGATAAAACCAACAAGTGTAACTTTCCTCCTAACAGCAGAAACGGCGAAAAAATTCGGTTTTTCTTGTCTGGACAAAAAGTCCCCACAAGAAAAAATCTAAAAAAATTGAGGACACTGCCTGTTATGGTACTTTATCAGGGCACTAAACAGCAAAATAGCATGTTTTCATATTTTTGAGAAATGTACATTTTTCCGATTTTTTTTTAGGTTTTTCATTTTTTACGACCACAGTTTGCAAGAAAAAAATCTGAAAAAATTCTCAAAAATCTGTCTTAGGATCCAAAATATGCCACATTTTTTTCAGAATTTTAGGAAGCATCAGAGTGTGGGAAATGCGCGGAAAAGCGCGAAATCTAATTTACACTGTAACTACCCTCACGGGCAAGATAAGGGGTTGAAATTTTGCTCAGAGGGGTTTTTCTTGGTCAGCTTTCGAATGGTTCATTAATCATTGAAAAACCTCTAAGGGCAGTTTTGACCATCTTAATCGGCTAGGCCCTTTAATTAAAGAGATAATTGTGTGCGAGATCGTAATTCTGTTACTTAACAAGAAGCTTTCCTACGCGTATCAAGCAGAGATTGGTGCGTGTCACAAGCACATTCGAAGCGAGATCACCGTCACAACGCTAAACTGGTGCGGATACCTGCACAGACTAAGCCTAATCAAGATGCATGGGGTACTAAGTATCAAAAAGTGGGATCCGATAATCTCTGGGGATTGAAATGTACAGAAGTGAATGTGTGGCGTACCCATGTTGTCGGCGCTAGTATGCATGAAATACATCCTGACATAGAAGCAAATAATAACCCCAGCGTTAGGTGTTATGGAGCGACTGATACATATTGGATGATCTCGACAACTGTTGCTGGGGCTAAGGAGCAGTTTATAATTAGGCCGAAACAGCCGTTTATATTTTTCTGCAAAGGACTTGTTAGAGTTGTTTTAGCTCATGTAATTGTTAGCAAAAACAAACTTCCTTCAGGACAGTGCATTTATGCGTTGTCACGTCCGGTGGTTCGACCGTAAATGAATAAACGCTTAGATAAAGAATTAGTATTAATTATTATAGAAAAACCCGATGATGTCGGGCGAGAGGAAATAAAATAAGATTAAAATATATGTTAGCAATTCTACGCAGTTAGGTAGCGCGGAAAAAGACTCCAACTTATCTTCCTGCAAGACACGCAGACGAAGATCAGTTTACACCTTGGAAACAAACAAGAAGAATATTATGCCGAATTACAAGAAAAGACGTCGACTTCATAAGTAAAAGAACCCTGGCAACACACAGCAGACTAATCAGGAGACATTGAGAAGATCAACTCCTCAAAATGAGTTCAGTCAGTTAGTAAAAGATCCGTACAGTAGACGCGTCGCGCAATTATTAACAGTTCCTTTTAAAATCTATGAGTTTCGGCGTATAAGTCCCGCGAAGTGCTCGTGAAAGTTCAGCAACTTCGACCTACGAGCCACTGCGGAAAACCAGCGACTACAACCTGCGAGCGCCCTTCCGAAATCAGCGACTACAAACTTGCGAGCGATCTCCACAAATCAGCGACTCGATAAATTAATATTATTATAAAGCGAAACACTTGTAAGCCCTCTAGCTTATGCGCTATACAAAATCCCTGCTTGTAAAGTAAAGTCAAACTTCGAATATCTGATTCAGCACCTAATTCTGAATAAATCGATAATTTTGTTGTTTTTTTTTTAAATACGGGTACAACATATTTAACCAATCCTCAATTTTCCGAACCGTAGCCGATGAATGCAAGTAGGTTCAAAACTGCGACTTATCCCCAAAAAATTATAATCCGCTCCAACTGGGACATAACAAAAATTGGTGACAGCGGTGGGATAAAGCGCAGTGACAAAGACCTTTGATCAACAAAATATTGGAAAGTTTTGGAAAGAACCTTCAATATATGAGTATGTATATCGGAAAATTAGTCCAGGGAAGCTGCTGTCAATCCTCAGCACATCAACTTGTATGGGTAAACCAGTGATAAATGACATCAGAAACCCTGATATCCCAGAGACCAACTATATAAAATAGATGAAGGTAATAGCGGGACAAAGGATCAATTCAGAAAGACAACAATGCCTATACCAAGGCCGAATTATCGCCCAGAGGAAGAGGTGTTACAAGAATTCTACGGGCCTATAGATGGGTTAGTACCGACCCACTATCCAGAAACATACCGGAACCTCCGGAATCTGTACTGTGTCGTCGCACCACGACAAGAGACGTCCTACATACATCACTGAAATAGGATATGTCGTGCGTGTTATGGCCGCCTGATCAGAAGGGAACAATGGTATTGTGAAGAAGGAGGCTGGCACATCTTGTGTCAGCTAGATCTAGCCCAAACCTACTCCAAATATGGACTGCCCGCCGGGAATTTTCCGGACCAAGACGTACGGAGGAGACGTATGGACTACCGCCCCGAAGAGGAGGTATTGGAGGAATTTTATGGGCCGATAGATGGGGTAATACCACCCCATTACCCTGAAACGTACCGAAATCTTCTAAATTTATACTGCGTGGGTACATCACAGCAAGAAGCATCGTACGTGTACCACCAAAATAGGATATGCCGGACATGTTATGGCCGCCTAACCCCAAGAGAGCACTGGTACTACGAGCAACGGGGCTGGCACATCATGTGTCAGCTGAACCCGGCCCAGACCTACTCCAAATGCCAAGACTGCGGTCGGCAACTAGAAAGGGTCCGTCAGGCATGGGAGTGCACGGAATGCATCGAAGAGCACTTCGAAATGAACGTGGACGAGTGGTGGCTGATCCACACTGGCTACGCCCAAGAAGTAGTGACCCGATGGTGACAAGCGCACCCACACCATGTACACAGTTTTTTTCTTCTCTTCTCATTACATTTGGATCCTTCAGTACAGGAATATTAGCAGTCCTTATAATCCTCAAATTTATAAAGGTGTCACGTCCGGTGGTTCGACCGCCAACGAATAAACCCTCAGATGAAGAATTATTATGAATTATTATGGACAGCCGATGATGTTGCGCGAGGAGAAGTAAAAATAGGATTAAGATATATGTTAAAAATTCTACGCAGTAAGTTAGCAAGACACGCAGATGAAGATCAGTTCTCACCCCGAGAACAAACAGGAAAGGTGTCTAATTATGCCAAATTATAAGAAAAGACGCCGACTTCATGGTAAAAAGATCCTGTCGGCATACAGCTGACTAGTCAGGAGACATCAAGAAGATAAAAAGATATAAGGTAGAGAATCCTGTGCCAGCATCTTTGAAAAACAAAGGACTGTCCATATTATAAAAAGGGGGACCAACTCCTCAAATTCAGTTATAAACAGTCAGTCAGTCAGTCAGGCAATCGTGAACAATCAGTTATTCAGTCATAGTCAATAGTCCAGTGGTCTCTTTCGAAGTTAAAATAGTTCATTCAGTTGTTTCGCGACAAACCGTTTCAAAGACCAGTGTCAGCAGTAGGAGTATATTGTAACCGAATCCGAACCCGTGATCACGGTAATATTAATATTATTATTATTATTATTATAATCAAACTATTTGTAAGCACTCCAGTATATGCGCTATATAAACCATATTTGTAAAATCAAATTTGTAATCTCTGATTCAGAACCACACTTTAAATAAATCAATAATTTTGTTGTTTTCAAAATAAGGGTACAAAGATATTTAAACGATCCACAATTTCCCGAACCATAGCCGGTGTATGCAGGTAGGTTTGAAACTGCGTCCTATCCTCTTAAAATCGTAATTCATACCACCTGGGACGTAACACTATCAAAGCTTGCAAAGGAGTATCTTTGTGTTATGGCAACATCTGTTCCTTCCGAAAGAGTATTCTCAAAGACTGGCGAAATAATTAGTAAAAAAAAGGGAATAGATTAAAAGACAATATAGTGAATAAAATATTGCTTCTTAATATGTACAAAATAAATCGTTTATTATGTCTATTTCGTATATTTTCATTTTATCTACGTTTTTTTCTTGCCGAAATGTTCCAGTATTTCCACTCGCGGCATTTCTATACTCATGTCAGGTCGGAACTCACAGTCAAATTTAAAGCATCGAGATATTTGAAGGAATCATTTGGCAATCGATACATATAGTATAGAAACAGCTTATAGTGATCATGAATAAATTACTTCTGTGAATTTGATTGCAAAGTTCAAGAACATTGACACCTTCGACTCGATAATTTCATAGGATGGATAATAAAAATGCCCTTGCAGGTATTAACGAAACAACCCTCCCCCTCCCTAAAGAACAAATTCGGTCATTCAAAATAGGCAGAATTTTTCATCAAAACAGACAGTTTTTTCGAATATCACGGAAAATAAGGAGACCGCCGCACAGTGCGGACAAATGGCCTGTTTTCCGGCACTTCTCGTAATTTGGTTATTAATGTACATATTAATATATACAGGGTGAGTCACCAAACGTTAGCACCTCAAATATCTTTGTTGTTTCTAAAGATACGTAAAATATGGTAAGGACAAAGTTGAATGGTACAATGGGGCTGACACGATGCAAAAAAAAATTTTGTTTTTATGTCATTTTTTTGGAGATATCAAGGTCACCTTGACTTTTTTTAAATGGAACCACCCTTTTTGAAACACCTACAATGATAGTCTCTTTCATTAGGAATTCAGTGACTATAATTAGTCCAAGGTCATTCATGGTCAAGGACAGAAAAAACGTATAAAACTAAAATATGGGAGCAGAATACGTTTATCACGGTTGAGACTTGTAGGAAATAGTAAACATACTATGGTCGTAGTTAAAGTAAACATACTAAGGTTCTTCAATGTTATTCAGCATTCTTATTTACTATCAGTATGTTTCCAAACGCGATTCCGCTATGTTATATTTGATGACTGAAAAGTGTGATATGATCACGATTTACTGTGAATGTAGAAAAAATGCAGTGCAGGCCCGACTACTTCATGAAGAAAGGTACCCCGAGCGAAACACTCCTTCTAGACATACTTTCACTAATACGTACAGGTTGTTTCGAAGTACTGGAAGTGTACATGCAAGACAGTACAAACGGAAGAAACCCACGACTAATGAAGACAATGGAATTAATATTTTAGCAGCTATAGCTGTCAATCCTTACGTGAGTACGAGAAAAATTGCCCGGGAAGCAGGCATAAGTCAAAGTAGCGTAATACGAATTCTGGCCCGACATAAATTTCATCCGTTCCACATATCGCTCCATCAAGAATTGCACGGGAATGATTTTCAAAATAGAATTAACTTTTGTCAATGGGGATTGCTTCAAAATCATTCATTTTTTTCTAATGTCTTGTTTACGGACGAAGCAACATTTACTAATCATGGCTCAATTAATCTACGGAACGCCCATTATTGGTCTGTGGATAATCCGCACTGACTGCGAGAAATTGATCATCAAAGACAATGGAGCGTAAACGTGTGGTGTGGTATTTTGAACAACAAAGTAATTGGACCATATTTCGTTAACGGAATGATGACGGGACAGAAATACGCTCAATTTTTGCAAGAAGATCTGCCAATTTTGTTAGAAGATGTCCCTTTACAAAATCGCTACGATATGTGGTACTGTAGGGATACGCACGTGTGCGATCGGCAAAGCGCGGCGGCAACGTGCGACATTGTAGTTGCCGGCCAAAACAACCGACGATCTCGGCGGAACGCGGCGGCCGCCAAAGACGCCCTTTGGTGATCTGCCGACTTCGTCATATAATGTATGTGCGATCAAGTATAAAAGGACTGCATCGACCGAGAAGAATCAATCAAAATCTCGCCGTCGAACACGCGCCGTCGACATAAATAAAGTATACGCCCCTACAAAATTCAGAAGTGGGATCTAGTGTACCAAGTGAATCGCGTGTCGAGATAGACCTCAAGTTCGAATTTTTTTCTCTTCCTCTTCTTACGGTGCGTTGTAGTGCAATATGAATTCGTATACCGTCGCCGAATTAAAAGACATGCTACGCGAAAGAGAGTTGCCGACGACCGGGACGAAAATCGAGCTAATCCGCAGATTGCGTGAAGCCGACGTTCCGGAACCAACTCCCCGAGAGTACGCAGATGCCCTCGACACTGATCTCGAGGAGCAGGAGACAATGCAGACACTGAAACAACCGGAAAACAGTGCCCTAATGTCCGAAGTGGACCTGTTACGACGAGAAAGAGTTTTAGCCGAGCGCGAAATACAGTTGTTAAGAAGGGAACTGGAAATCACACGTTTAGAAACGCCGCGAACGAGCAGTACAGTGTCAACCCGCACCCGTGAATTAAAATGGACCGAGATCAAAGACATGATCGGCGACTACGATGGAAGCAGTTATGCATTCAGAGGCTGGGATAATCAAATGCGTAAGCTGATCCGGAATTATCAATTGGACGACCAGGCGGCGAAGGCCCTAATCTGTCAGAAGCTAAAAGGAAAGGCGCTCCGATGGTTCCACTCGCGAGAAGATTGCATAGATCTGACATGGGAGGAACTGCTGCAGGAGTTATTCGCTATGTACGGTCAGCGAATTAACACCGTAGTATTGCGGAATGAATTCGAACGACGAACGTGGAAGGTCAACGAATCGTTCGCCGATTACGCCCACGAAAAAATAATTTTGGGTAACAGGGTACCTATAGCCGCCCATGAAACCATCGATTACATAGTGGACGGGATTCCAAGCGAAGCGTTACGTGCAGTGGCACGCGCACAACGGTTCAGGGAAACCAAGGACTTGATGGAAGCATTCGCGGAAATATCGCTGTCACCAGAACCACGACGAACGGGACAGACGCGGCATCGCGCAGAATGGACACCGATGGGCAGAACCGGGGAGTCACTCAGGCCGCAACACGTCAGGCAGGCCCGCTGCTACAATTGCAACGGCATGGGGCATTTTTCGGCAGAATGCAGACAGCCAAGGAGGGAACGAGACATCACTCGCAGAGACGGCAGCATTAGGAAAGCAGACGACGAGCGACGAGTATCACCACAAGGGCAGGTGAACTTCGTAAGCCGAACAGCGGAGGAGGAGGATGATTTCTACCCGACGGTACAGATGACGGTGGGGGACGAAGACAAAACAACAATCGAAGTAAGAGCGTTAATTGATACCGGTAGTCCAATCAGTTTTGTAAAACAAGGTCAGGTTCCGCGACATCTAGTTACAAAAACCGTGAAAAGTAGTAGATTTTCCGGGATAAACGATAGCACTCTGACGATTATTGGCGACATCAAAGCGAAAATAAATTTCCAGCGACGCGAACTCGATATATCACTGCGGGTTGTGACGGATGAGACAATGCGAAGTGCGTTAGTTTTAGGCCGGGATTTTATAAAATTGGCTAAGCTCTCGTTCACGGTAGACAAAGAGATCTCGGAGATAATGAATATCGAGATAGCATCGGATACCCTTAAATCAGCGTCGCGTCCCACGATCAATAGAACGTTACCGTACGAAACGAAAGAAAAATTCTACCGGCTATTCGAGGAAGAGTACGTTAATCCAACTCGCCCGAAACATCCGCAAACGGAAAACGTGCTAGAACTTAGACTGTCCGACAGCAAACCATTCCATTTCACGCCACGTAGATTGTCGTTTGTAGAAAAAGACAAATTAAGGGAAATCCTGGACGACTGGTTGGCAAAAGGCGCGATTAGAGAAAGTACATCCGAATACGCGTCACCGATTGTCTTAACGAAAAAGAAAAACGGGGAAACCCGAATGTGTATAGATTTTCGAGTACTAAACAAAGTAACGGTACGCGATAATTTTCCGTTGCCCTTAATTGAAGATCAGCTAGACCTATTACAAGGTAAAAAATACTTCTCATCGCTAGATCTGAGAGACGGATTCTTTCATATCAGAATGCACGAGGATTCGGTCAAATATACCTCGTTTGTTACGCCGTTCGGACAATATGAATGCACCAAAATGCCGTTCGGTTTAAAAGGGGGTCCCCTAAGATTCCAAAGATACGTGACAGGGATATTCAAAAATCTAATTAACAGCGGGGACGTGTCGGTATATCTAGACGATTTTTTAATTGCATCGGTAACGATCGAACACCACCTAGAAATCTTACGAAAGGTTTTCCAACTATGCGTCGCAAATAAGTTGGAACTACGCATGGACAAATGTAAATTTTTGGAAACAGAAATTGAATACTTGGGATATAGGGTAACGAACGACGGCATCAGACCCACCGAACGCGGTATCGAGAATGTACAAAAATTCCCAGTTCCGCGTAACGTACGCGAAGTGCAAAGTTTTCTAGGCCTCTCTTCGTATTTCAGAAAGTTTATAGAAGGCTTTTCAATCATTGCCAAGCCTCTATATGACCTAATCAAGGAAAAATGTAAATTTAAATTTGGTCCCAAAGAAAAGGAAGCGTTTGACGCGTTAAAAGAATGCCTAATACAGGCACCCATTCTGGGAATTTACTGTCCGCGTGACGAAACAGAATTACATTGCGATGCCAGTGCGATGGGTTTCGGTGCTATTCTGTTACAGAAGAAGGCCGACCAAAAGTTCCACCCGATTTTCTATTTCTCAAAGCGCACCACGGACACCGAATCCAAATACCATAGTTTCGAGCTAGAGACACTCGCTATAATCTACGCACTGCGCCGATTTCGCCCGTACCTATGCGGAGTGCCGTTCAAAGTAGTCACGGATTGTCAGGCGCTTAGCCTAACGCTTAAGAAAAAAGAAACAAACCCTAAAATCGCACGGTGGGCATTAGAATTACAAGACTACGATTACAAACTTGAACATAGAGCGGGTACAAGAATGAGACACGTCGATGCGTTAAGTAGGCAGGTTCTAGTACTGCAGGATAACACTTTAGACAGAAATTTAGCCTTATGCCAACAACAGGACGAGCAAATTCAGAAAATACGTCAGAAGTTAGAAAAATCGGAAGACAAACTTTTCGAAATGATAAATGGGTCGGTTTACCGCAAAATGGACGATCGCGCTTTGTTTTTTGTTCCGGCAACGTTAGAAGGCAGTATAATGCATCAATACCATAATGAGCTAGGGCATGTCGGACCAGAGAAAACAATAACAAGTATTATGAATAGCTACTGGTTCCCTAACATGAGGGAAAAAGTTATGAAGCATGTTAAGAATTGTTTAAAGTGCATAGCATTTTCACCGAAATCCGGACGGCAAGAGGGCATGTTACACGAAATACCGGAAGATAATAAACCGTTTTCTACACTGCACATTGATCACCTAGGACCTATGTCGAAGAAACAGTCTGTAAAGTACCGCTACATTCTCTTAGTAGTAGATGGCTTTACAAAATATACAAAAATATACCCCACAAAAAGTACGAGTACCGCCGAGGTAATTAAGTGCTTAAAACACCATTTCGCGACCTACAGTAGACCATTGCGCATTGTATCAGATAGAGGCAGCTGTTTTACCGCGCACGAGTTCGAACATTTCTTAAAAGATCACGATGTACAACACATTAAAATCGCAACCGCAATGCCGCAGGCAAATGGCCAAGCGGAAAGAATGAACCGTACTATCATCCCAATGATATCAAAATTAGTCGACGAACGTAACGCGCATTGGTACGAAGTACTCGAAGAAGTAGAGTTCGCCATAAATAATTCTGTCAACAAGTCGACCGGTGAAACTCCCAGCGTATTATTGTACGGAGTGCCCCAACGCGGAAAAGCGATCGACGCCGTCAGAAATATACTCGAGTCTTCCGGAGCTTTAAAAACTGAGCGAAATCTAAATAAGACACGTGAGAAGGCGGCTTTACGAATACACCAAAGTTTTAACGCCAATAAAAAGTTGTACGATAAAAAGCGTAAACCAGCCTTACAGTACCAAGTCGGGGATAAGGTAATGATAGCAAATTTTGTAAATTCCAGTGACTGCACCAAGCTGGTACCGAAATTTAAGGGGCCGTACGAGGTGGCACGCGTTTTGCGAAACGACCGATATATTGTCAAAGATATCGAGGGATTCCAGATCACCCAAGTACCGTATCAGGGGACGTGGGCTGCGTGCAATATGCGTCCCTGGCTATCCAGTTAAACATCCGTGCCAAAGATCCATCATTTTATACGATTATTGTAAGATTTATGCGTTACTAGCATTAGGTATATAGTATAAATAGCGCCGGTATTCATAAGTAGTTTAAGACGTATTAGTTTAATCGGGACGATTAAAAGGTCAGGATGGCCGAATTGTAGGGATACGCACGTGTGCGATCGGCAAAGCGCGGCGGCAACGTGCGACATTGTAGTTGCCGGCCAAAACAACCGACGATCTCGGCGGAACGCGGCGGCCGCCAAAGACGCCCTTTGGTGATCTGCCGACTTCGTCATATAATGTATGTGCGATCAAGTATAAAAGGACTGCATCGACCGAGAAGAATCAATCAAAATCTCGCCGTCGAACACGCGCCGTCGACATAAATAAAGTATACGCCCCTACAGTACCAACATGACGGTTGTCCTGCTCATTATGCACGAGTAGCAAGAGAAACGTTGGATTCTCGATATCCAAACCGATGGATTGGACGAGGCGGAACAGTTTCATGGCCGCACGTTCGCCTGGTTTACATTCACGGGATTTCTTTTTATGGGGTCTGCTAAAAGAGACCATGTACACGGATGCTCCAACAACAGTTGAAGATATGCGTCAGCGTATCATCACAGCATGTACGAATTTCAATTCGGATACACTTATCAGAGTTCAACATTCCTTCAGAGCTCGTTTACAACAATGTATCGACGCAGACGGCCATCATTTCGAACATTTATAAAATACAGGTATTCTGCTTTCATATTTTAGTTTTATACGTTTTTTCTGTCCTTGACCATGAATGACCTTGGACTAATTATAGTCACTGAATTCCTAATGAAAGAGACTATCATTGTAGGTGTTTAAAAAAGGGTGGTTCCATTTAAAAAAGTCAAGGTGACCTTGATATCTCCAAAAATATGACATAAAAACAAAATTTTTTTTGCATCGTGTCAGCCCCATTGTACCATTCAACTTTGTCCTTACCATATTTTACGTATCTTTAGAAACAACAAAGATATTTGAGGTGCTAACGTTTGGTGACTCACCCTGTATATATAAGGTACTAAAACTCGAGGAACGTAAAGAATATATTTCGCAGAAGTTATAAGGGAATAGCAATCCCTAAGACCCGTAACCTATAAATTCCAAATTCAAGAAAACAAGATCTATTCAAATTAAAACATTGATAAAGAAATAATGAGAAAATACCTGCGAAATGACTTCTTAACGACTTCGAATACATTTTAACAATGTTATAACTCCGGAAACCACTACTATGGACCACCCGTTAAATATATTTAAAGACTTTAACTATGCAGTAAATTAGCGCGGAAAACGATCAACAGATAAGGAGAATACTCCAACTTATCTTCCTGCAAGACACGCAGATGAAGATCGGTTTACACCCTGACAACCAACAGGAAAAATGTAATGTTACTTACATTGAAGATCCATTCCACATCAGATGGAAACCGAGATGGTGACCGCGGAAACAGTCCGCGAGATAAGGAGTGAATCCGCACTGCATACGTTGGCGAGCCTCACCCACTTGAAAACACTGAAAATAAATAATAACATGTATTCAACGGCAGAAGGTAAAGTTTTCAAGCTACTACACGCTGTAAGGAAAATAAATTGTAGAGACAACCTGAGAATAAATGAAGAAAACGTTTGCGGTGCAATTAGAAATTGTCTCTACCTGTAATACTTCCACTTGTGAAGACTTCATTCAACGTTTATGAACTCAATAATTACATATATAGAAACAACTTATAGTGATCATGAAAAAATTACTTCTGTGAATTTGATTGCAAAGTGAAAAAACATTGACCACTTCGACTCGATAATTTCATAGGGTGGATAATAAAAATGCCCTTGTGGATTTTAAGAAAGAACCCTCCCCTGCCCTAAAGAACAAATTCGATCATTCAAAATAGGCAGAATTTTTCATCAAAATAGAGTTTTTTGTGAATATCTCGGAAAATAAAGAGACCGCCGCACAGTGCGGACAAATGGCCTGTTTTCGGGCACTTCTCGTAATTTGGTTATTACTGTTTATATTAATGTACACTAACGAGCAAAACTGAGTCTACACTATTTGAAGCAACATAACTTTTTAAAAATTAGATCAAATGACTTGAATTTTATTGAGAAGTTAGAAGGATTAGTTTATTAGACGAGGTGTAGGAAGGAATGGGAAGGGATGGAAAGGTTGCTGGAGAGGTTTCTGAGGTGGGTCCTAGGGGTAGAGAGGTACACACCCGGGAATATGGTGAGGGAAGAGCTGCAGAGGGAGTTGTTGAGAGGGAGGGCGGGGTTGAGGGCATAGCGGTACGAGAAGAAGTTGCGGGAGGGAAAAGGGGGGTAGCTAGCTAGGTTGTGCTGGGAGCAGGTATGAGGAAGGGCACAAGGGGTGGGGTGGCAGTAGGTGGGGTGAAGGAGAGACGGCGTTTTTGGGAAGAGAGGGGCTGGACACCGGAGAAGGCGGAGGAGATTATGGAGGAGAGGATAGAGGCAGTGAGTGAGGAGATAGTGAAAAGGCAAACGAAGAAGCAACAGGGGGAGAGATGGGAAAAGATAGGAAGAGCAAGGTACAACATGCAGTACTGGAGGGTGAAGGGAGAGGGGATACCAGGGTATCTGAAGAAAGGGTGGGCAGAGAGCAGTTGGCAAAGGGTGGCCAGGTACAGGTTGGGAAACGAGATGAGAGGTGGAAAGGATTGGTTGGAGAAGGAGAAGAAAGTATGTAGGGTCTGTGGCAGAGTTGGGCAAAATATTTATCTACATAAAAATTTCGAATAACGAATAAAAGATAAAAATATTTTTATTCGTTATTCGAAGGTTCGAATAAAAAAAGTATCTTTATCCGACGAGTATCGGATAAATACTTTTATCCGACGAGAATTTATCCGACGAATAAAGATAATTTTTTTTATTCGAAGCGGATTTATTCGAACTTCGAATAATTTTTTCATCTTTTATCTGTATCTTTTATTCGAAGGCTTCGAATAAATCTTCGAATAACTTTTGCCGAGCGCCGAGCATCAAAGACCCAGCGACGACAGACGACATACAATGTAAGCGGATGGAGAATCGCGCACGAATGAAAGTTTAAACTTTCAGATTTTTCAACATATCCTCATCAAATTGTGACGAGCGAATGGAGGGAATTTTCCTGATGAAAATGAGGTCAAATTCGAGTGTAATCGAACAAGTTTCACTGATACCTAATTTTACGATAAAAATTACAGTCTCATTAAAGACAGTCCAAATGATGTCGTGTTTGGACTCATTTCGATCGGAATAAGCTCTACAACTCGAAGGCTTCGAATAAATCTACGGATAAAAATGCTAAATACAGTCCAATCTGTACCGTGTTTAGTGTCATTTTAATCAGAAGAATGCCACGAATTAGTTGGCGCAAGACCCACAAAAAAATCATGAAAAACAATGAAGTTTTGCAATTGGATTGGTAGTTGTTTGACACCGATATCGCGCGCTCTGCGAGCTCGGAACTTCAAAGACCAGCGTCCGACCAACAGTCTACAATGTAAGCAGACGGAGAATCGTGCATTATTGGCAATTTATGCTTGTATGTTTTTAATCAGAACAATATTGTTAAGACGAACGAGTTGTAGAGCTTGTTCTGATCGAAATGAGTCCAAACACGACATCATTTGGACTGCCTTTAATGAGACTGTAATTTTTATCGTAACATTACGTATCAGTGAAACTTGTTCGATTACACTCGAATTTGACCTCATTTTCATCAGGAAAATCCCCTCCATTCGCTCGTCACAATTTGATGACGATATGTTGAAAAATCTAAAAGTTTAAACTTTCATTCGTGCGCGATTCTCCATCCGCTTACATTGTATGTCGTCTGTCGTCGCTGGGTCTTTGATGCTCGGCGCTCGGCAAAAGTTATTCGAAGATTTATTCGAAGCCTTCGAATAAAAGATACAGATAAAAGATGAAAAAATTATTCGAAGTTCGAATAAATCCGCTTCGAATAAAAAAAATTATCTTTATTCGTCGGATAAATTCTCGTCGGATAAAAGTATTTATCTGATACTCGTCGGATAAAGATACTTTTTTTATTCGAACCTTCGAATAAAGATAAAGTATCTTTTATTCGAATCGTTATTTAAATAATTTTTTATCTAAATAATGCCCAACTCTGGTCTGTGGGTGGGAGGAGGAAACGTGAGAGCATGTGTTGGAAATGTGTAAGGGAGGGTTGAGGGGAGTGGTTGGCAGGGGATGGTGGGGGAAGTATTAGGGGATGAAGGAGGAGAGGCATGGATGAGGAATGTGGACGAATGGAGGAAGAGCAGGAATGGAAGAGGTATGGGAGATGAAGTAAATGGAGAGAATGCATTGGAATGGAGTGAAAGAGAGAGCAGCCGGAAGAGGAGGTCCAGGAGGCGGGGGAAGGATGTGTGAGGTTTAAGGAGGGGGGAGAGCAGAGAAGCATGTGTGTGTGGGAGAGGGAAAAATAAGAACGCGGCGGACATTAGTGTAAGATCGTTCTCTCTCGCTATGGCGTGTTTTTAGGATACGTTTAATTAAGTTAGGGTAAGTTAGGATAAGTTTAAGGTTAAGATTAGGGTAAGAGCGAGCGAAAGCGGGAGATGTAATTAAAATTTTAACCCGAGGGGAATCAATAATTGATATATATATATGTCGGGGCGTGATGGCAGCGATGCACCCCGTCGGCAACAACGCGTAACGCCTATAGGACTTAGTTTAATTGTAAAATAACGATTTACCGTACCCTGATAATTGCCCTGCGAAGGGGCAATAAAACAGTCCCTGCGTACCTGCGCTACCCCTCTTCGCGCGCGGGGCAAAGGGAGATGCGAGACAGGGTACCTGGAATGATGGGCTGGGACCCTGTTGAACGTGACCACGGGCGACAGAATAGTTTCCGGGACGGTAGAGCGAAGACTAGCTTTGAGGAAAGCGACTTCTCGAGAGTAAAAGAACAGAAAGACGTACGCGAACATTCTGTGCGGCCCGTGTGCTCGTTGACGTGTCTCTCGTTGCGCTACGCGATCCGGCATCGCGTGTACGTGTAGAGTCCATACGACGTTCGCGTAAGCGCGAAAGGAGCGAAACGATGGAGAACGACGACGGACAATCTCCGACGGGTCCGAGGACGGAAGAGTCCGCCCAGCCTCCGACATCAGAAGTGGGATTCTCGCGGGAAAACTCAGCTCCGCGAGTCTCCTCGCCCGAGAACGATGGAACAAATTGGAAGCTAATGTTCGAGATGCTATTAGGACGGATGCAAGGTCCAATAGTGAATCAACCAACACACGCCACCACCCGGATATTCCTGCCAGAGTTCGACCCGGATAAGGAGGACTACAGTGCGAAAGCTTGGTGTAGAACGGTGGATGTGTGTCTCGCAGAGCGACCGATACAGGGCAGCGAATTGGTCATGGCTCTAAGCAGGGCATTGAAAGGTGGCGCGTCCGCGTGGATGTCGCAAGTGAATTACGCTGGCATGAACTGGAGTGAGTTCAGAAAAATGTTTCTAGCCCAATATGATACGTTCGAAACCCCTGTGGGTGCAATGATGAGGATCAACGGGGGAAAACCAAGAGAAGGCGAGTCTATGCCTTCATACTCAAACCGTGTGCTGGCCTCATTTACTAATTTATACGCATCGATGTCGACGGAACAAATCGCAATAGCATCAACATTGGCACATTGCGTGCAGATAGATCCTCGACTGCAGCGCGTTGCGTTCACAACAAATATCGATACGCGGGCTTCATTACAAAAGGAGCTGATGGCCTTCGGGTTCCGTAAACGGCCAGTTACCACCGATGGAAGAGAACCGAAGTCAACGGACAGCAAGAAGCCGAAAAGTGTTGTTACGTGTTTAACATGCGGCAAGGAAGGACATAAAGCCACGGACTGTCATCGACGCCAAGGAGCTACCAGGTTGCCGGGACCCAAGCCTGGCACGAGCGGAAGCAACCGGGGACCACCGAAAAAGCCGGTTACCTGCTTCAAGTGCGGAGAGGACGGCCATATTGCTCCACAGTGCAAGAAGGAGGATGGAAGACCACATCCGAGGATACCCATGGAACGGCAGATCAACTTGTGCAGTATCGCCCCGGTAACAGCGGAACTAGCGGAATCGGGTGAGGTCTACGAATTTTGTTTTGATACGGGTGCGGAATGCTCTCTGATAAAAGAGTCGGTGGGAAATAAATTTTCCGGTAAGCGATCTAGAAATCTGACAAGGTTAATTGGTCTTGGCAACGCTAACGTGATGAGTAACTTACAGATCCTGTCCCGAGTGGTAATACACGATCACCGCGTTGAAATTCTCTTTCATGTCGTGCCGGACGAACATTTGAGTTATAGTATTTTGATTGGACGCGATTTGATAACGCAAGGGTTTTCTGTTGAAATTTCGGCGAATAGCTTCAGTCTAAGACGGGATAAGATAATAAAAATTTGCGAAGTTGGCAAAAAGATCGATAACTTTAATAGTGTTGACACAGATGTAGTTGGTCCCCATAGAGAAGAACTAATCGATCTGTTAAAAGGATTTTCTGAATCGTTTGTCCTCGGTACACCTACGGGTAGGATAAGTTCGGGAGAGTTACAAATAAAATTAATAGACCCTAATCGTACTGTTCAACGACGACCATATAGACTTAGCCCTGATGAGAAGCAAACTGTAAAGGACAAAATCAACGAACTCTTGTCTGCCGGGATAATTAGACCTAGTTGTTCCCCGTTTGCCAGTCCCGTAATCCTCGTTAACAAAAAGGACGGTTCTGACCGTTTATGCGTTGATTACCGGGAACTAAATAGTAACACAGTCCCCGATAGGTACCCCTTACCGCTCATAAACGACCAAATCCAGCGACTAAGCGACGCACAATACTTTACGACACTAGACATGGCGTCGGGTTTCCATCAAATCCCTGTCCATAAAGACTCGATAGAAAAGACTGCATTTGTTACTCCAGATGGTCAATACGAGTATTTGTCCATGCCATTCGGGCTTCGTAATGCTCCTTCGGTATTTCAGAGGGCCATAAACCAAGCCCTTTCTGGACTCGTAAACACATTTGTAGTTTGTTACCTGGACGACGTTATGATTCCGGCCAACTCTATACAAGAGTCCTTAGAGAGGCTACAAATAGTACTAGAAAAATTAAAGTCAGCGGGATTCTCACTCAATTTGAATAAATGTGCGTTTCTAAAATCACGTGTAGATTATTTGGGCTTTGAAGTGACCGTGGGGGAAATCAGGCCAAACCCGCGGAAAGTAAAAGCATTAACCGAATCTTCTCCTCCATCAACGGTGACTCAGCTTAGGCAATTCATAGGCCTTGCTTCCTATTTCAGACAGTTTATACCTAAGTTTTCTCAGATCACTTCCCCACTATACAAATTGACTACGGGAAAAGGAAAGATAGAATGGAAACAGCAACACGAAAAGATCCGACAAGACATTATTGCAAATTTAATAAACGAACCCACACTAATGCTATTCAATCCGTCATACCCAATCGAATTACATACTGACGCCAGCTCGGATGGTTACGGTGCTGTCCTAATACAAAAAGTAGATAGTAAATCTCACGCGGTCGCGTATTATAGTAAGACAACCACTGACGCCGAATCGCGATATCACTCATACGAGTTGGAGACGTTAGCGGTAGTCAATGCCATAAAACATTTCCGCCATTTCTTGCAAGGAAGACAATTCCTAGTCGTCACTGATTGCAACTCGCTTAAAGCCTCGCGTACAAAAATGGACCTTACCCCGCGAGTACACAGATGGTGGGCATTCCTACAGGCATACGATTTTGACATTGTATACCGAGAAGGAAAACGCATGAGCCACGCGGATTTCTTCTCGCGAAACCCTTTACCGATCAAAGACAGTCATAAACGGATTGAACAGAAACGGGTTAATTTGGCCGAGATATCGGAGAACTGGTTACAAACTGAGCAACTACGAGATGATGAACTGAACAAGATCATTTCCCAATTGGAAAACAATGAAATGGATCCTGATACCGCCAAAACATATTCGTTGAAATCAGGAGTTTTGCATAGAAAAATACAACGTAAAAATCGCAGTCAACAATTACCCATAGTCCCCGTACATTTTCGATGGTCCGTAATTAATAATGTTCACGAGTCTATTATGCATCTTGGTTGGAACAAAACCTTAGAGAAGGCCTATCAACATTACTGGTTTCCTAACGTGTCGAAGTACATTCGTAAATTTGTCGAAAATTGTATCACGTGCAAATTATCAAAGTCTCACTCAGGTAAAGCGCAAGCCGAACTGCATCCTATCCCAAAGGTAAGCGTACCGTGGCATACGATTCATGTTGACGCTACGGGAAAACTTAGCGGCAAAAATAACATAAAAGAATACGTGTTTGTGTTCGTCGACGCGTTCACCAAATTTGTAATTTTACGACATTCCATAAACATAGACGCGGCCAGTGCCATCACAGCACTGAATTACTGCGTGAATTTATTTGGGGCCCCCTCCAGAATTATTGCCGATCAGGGTAGATGTTTCGCAAACAGCAATTTTCGTGAATTCTGCAAGACCCATAATATTGACCTGCATCTAATCGCTACAGGTACGTGTCGTGCCAATGGTCAGGTAGAAAGAACAATGAGTACGCTTAGAAATATGCTTACCGCGGTAGAACTAAATAATAGCAAGTCCTGGCAAGAGTCCCTTGAAAATGTCCAACTAGCGTTAAATTGTACAGCGAATCGTACCACTAAGCATAGCCCTTTGGAATTGCTGATAGGCAAAGTTGCCAGACCAATATCATTGTCAGTTGCTAATGATAACGGCGAAGAACTCGACCTTTCGGACATCAGAGAACAAGCGACCCAAGCGATCGACCAAAACGCCGCGTACGACAAAACACGATTCGATAGTAACAAAGCAAAAATTGTTAGATTTTCGGTCGGAAATTACGTTCTTATAGAAAATCACGAACGAAATCAAACGAAATTAGATGCTAAATTTCGCGGTCCGTATAAGATAATAGAAGTTTTGCCCAACGACAGATATCGTTTGAAGCCTGTAAGTGGCAATAGAGTACTTAAATATGCTCACGAGCGACTGAGATTGATGCCTGATAGTTCTGTTCCCATAGAGTTTGATATCCGTAGTAATTGGAGCGACACCGAATTAACAGAATGTGCCAGTGTCGGGGATGACAACAGTGAGGAAAGAAACAAGTGAAAATCCATGCGTCGTGCTTATTAGTCGTAAGCCATTATTCCCAAACCCAGTTTAGCTGGTAAAGGAGGCGGGGCGATGTAACGGCAGACGATGGATGTATTGGGTCATGTTGATGACTGCGAAATGTGTGACCACGTGATTGGTCAGGAGTCGTATGAGTCGACTGAAAAAGGTGTGACCACGTGGTTGGTCGGGTGCCACATGGGTGGCTTTGTTCTGTTGTGTCCAGTAGTGGACTAAAAGTTCATGTTGTTGTCTTGAGCTCACGGTGTGTCAGAACCGCTTGGCCGAACTGTTTATTCCGTGGCACCGAATTATCTGAATATGTTTTTATCCAGAATTGGTTATGATTGCCCGCATGACATCGAACGCGTGTATAGTGCTTCGACATAGAGTACATGGCAAACATGGCATTCAGAGCTCAATCGATATTTTGTCAGAATGGACGAACGGGAAACATAGATGGTATTTCTTTTCCAGACGATGTATAAAGTCGTTGCAATTCCACACGAGGACGTGTGACAGTCAGGAGGGCCGTGTCGGGGCGTGATGGCAGCGATGCACCCCGTCGGCAACAACGCGTAACGCCTATAGGACTTAGTTTAATTGTAAAATAACGATTTACCGTACCCTGATAATTGCCCTGCGAAGGGGCAATAAAACAGTCCCTGCGTACCTGCGCTACCCCTCTTCGCGCGCGGGGCAAAGGGAGATGCGAGACAGGGTACCTGGAATGATGGGCTGGGACCCTGTTGAACGTGACCACGGGCGACAGAATAGTTTCCGGGACGGTAGAGCGAAGACTAGCTTTGAGGAAAGCGACTTCTCGAGAGTAAAAGAACAGAAAGACGTATGCGAACATTCTGTGCGGCCCGTGTGCTCGTTGACGTGTCTCTCGTTGCGCTACGCGATCCGGCATCGCGTGTACGTGTAGAGTCCATACGACGTTCGCGTAAGCGCGAAAGGAGCGAAACGATGGAGAACGACGACGGACAATCTCCGACGGGTCCGAGGACGGAAGAGTCCGCCCAGCCTCCGACATATATATATTAGACGAAGTGTAAAAAATTTTTTTCTTAAATTTGAATTGGTCGGAATCGCAAAAGAAATAGTAAATGTTGGTTTTTCAGCTTTTTTATCTGAGCCTGTATTGAAAATTTAAAGAATGTATTTGATTCGCTGGAATAAATTATATCCATGCTGAAAATTTCACAGATATTGGTTAATTCGTTTACGAGTTATAAACGATTAAAAGTGCGATTTTAAGTCGAAAATCGTGAAAAACGGCAATTTTCCACTTTTAAGCGTTTATAACTCGTAAACGAATAAACCAATATCGGTAAAATTTTCAGCATGGATGTAATTTATTCAAACGAATCAAACACATTTTTTAAATTTTCAATACAGGCTCAGATAAAAAAGCTAGAAAAACCAACTTTTACTATTTCTTTTGCGATTCCGACCAATTCAAACTTTTTTCAAAAATTTTTTACACCTCGTCTAATAAACTAAACCTTTTATGTTGCTTCAAATAGTGTAGACTCAGTTTTGCTCATTAGTGTATGTATATATAACGCTAAAACTCAAGGAACATAAAGAATATATTTCGCAGAAGTTATAAGGGAATAGCAATCTCTAAGACCCATATCCTATAAATTCCAAATTCAAGGTAACAAGATCTATTCAAATTAAAACATTAATAAAGAAATAATGAGAAAATACCTGTGAAATTTCTTCTTAACTGTTGAAAACAAAACGCGAGGCCCTGGGGTGACCGAGGGACCAGTCAGTGAGGTGAACAGCGAACCCACATTGCATCCAATAGCCAGCCTCACACACTTGAAAACACTGAAAATAAATAATAACATGTATTCAACGGCATAAGGTAAAGTTTTCAAGCTACTACACGCGGTAAGGAAAATAAATTATAGGGACAACCTGAGAATAAATGAAGGGATCGTTTGCGGTGCGATTAGAAATTGTCTCTACCTGAAATACTTCGACTTTTGCACTTCATTTAATGTTTATAAACTCAATGAATACATATATAGAAACAACTTATAGTGATCATGAATAAATAACTTCTGTGAATATGATTGCAAAGTGAAAAAACATTGACCACTTCGACTCGATAATTTCATACCTCGCTTCACGTAATAATGTATATATATATAAGGCGCTAAAACTCAAGGAACTTAAAGAATATATTTCACAGAAGTCATAAGAAAATACCAATCCCTACGACCCATATCCCATAAATTCCAAGTTCAAGAAAACAAAATCTATTCAAATTAAAACATTGATAAAGAAATAATGAGGAAATACCTGCAAAATTACTTCTTAAGGTCGATGCACATCTCACCGGCCCGGCCGGCCGGCTCAAAATTATAACCCTGGTTTTGGCCCTAGCGTTTACTGGCGGCAACCGTGTCAGGCTTTGGAACCGAATTTCTTCTCTGGCCTCTCGACCCTTTCCAGATGGCCTTTCGAGAGCGCGTTGACAGTTCCCTGCTGTGCGTGGCACAAAAAAAAATGTTTTTAGGGGCTCCACAGCTCCTTAGGTAATCTATCCGTACCTCTCCTTTACAACACCATGGAAATAGGAAACGTTCCTGGCACTTACAATTAGTGAAACAGCATCGCACATCCTTATACAGGGTGATCCACACAATTGTTTCAAGTCATAACTCCGTTATTATTGCATTTACGAAAAAATGATAAAGGAGAAAGATAAATGGTTCGAAGAGCACTACATCTGTAGGCCTTTAAATTTTTTTTAGATGCTGCAGTGCATGTGCAATTAACAATTGCATCATTTCTTTAAATAGAATAGATTCTTCCTTTCATTCTACGTAAAAAATGATTAGGGTACCATGGCAAAAAAATTATTAGATCTCGAGATATTTTCAAAAAATGTCTTTATTGAAGAAGATACTCAAACACTTCATAACTATGTTGTAAAGGTAAACACCCTTTCGACATTGTTATCATAACAGAAACCGATTTGTACGAGTGAGCATTTTATAATTCAGTAGCAAGTCACGTATCGTAACTCGAGTACGAAAACTAAGATTTTGAAAAAGTGTAGCTGTATTTCACTAAATACAAGAAAATGTATGACATTTTTTGAAAATATCTCGAGATCTAATAATTTTTCACATTCAACATGTGTTTTTGATTCACAAGAAAAATTACCTGCCTATTTAAAATACGACAGATGTTCCCCTCAAACCCAACAAATGGTAGCTCGAACCTATAGCTCCGAAAGGGAGTACCGTATTATTAATTATTCTGGTAGCTTTTTCCTAATAACGCTCAAATTCCTTAACAAAGTATTCCCCATCTATTACCACGAGGGACTCTGAAATGTTCTAGTTAACAGCTTTTGAAATAAATAATGACGAATTGTTTCACCGCACAGATTGTCAGATGATATTCTTTCTTTTTCGTTAGCGTGGTAATAAATTGTTATTTCGTTTGTTACAACGTTCAAATTCCTTAACAAGATCTATTACCACGAGGAACTCAGAAAAGTTCTGGTTGATAGTTTTTTAAATAAATACAGCATGTTCATTCTGTCTTCGTACTGCCACGCTACGAGCCGGCCGGCTAGCCTGCGAACATTCTCGTCGAGAATGCTAGCCGGCTAGCCGGCCGGCTCTAGCATTGGGCAGCGAACCCCTGGGGTTCTGGTAGCAGAGGACACGCTGTGCCTTTGTTCCGAGCCTCTCGAACCCTCTCTAATAGCTGTCCCGGACCCCAAAATGCTTATAAACGGGGAAAAAACGGCCGGTCGGCCGGCCGGTGAGATGTGCATCGACCTTTAACCGTTGAAAAGGAAACATGAGACCCCTGGGGTGACGGAGGAACCAGTGCGTGAGGTAAAGTGCGAACCAGCATTGCATCCGTTGGCCAACCTCACCCATTTGAAAACACTGGAAATAAATAATAACATGTATCACTCAATGAATACATATATAGAAACAACTTATAGTGATCATGAATAAATAACTTCTGTGAATTTGATTGCAAAATGGGAGAACATCGACTCGATAATTGCATAGGGTGGATAATAAAAATCTCCTTGTACATTTTAACCAAAGAACCCTCCCGCGCCCTAAAGAACAAATTCGGTCATTCAAAATAGGCAGAAGTTTACATCAAAATAGACAGTTTTTGCAAATATCTCGGAAAATAAAGAGACCGCCGTACTGTGCGGACAAATGGCCTGTTTTCGGGAAAACTAATCAAAATGTGTACTCCAAAGCTAATCGCCATAATACGTACTTACAACACACGGCACTGACACGAATGGCTGCTCTGAAGTGAATACTGGCCGACGCTCGCGAGCGAATGTTCGATGGCATTCCTTCGACCGCCTTCGGAACCGATCTTCGCTTCTTTCTCTGCAGCTTCCCGTGGACCATCGCCGCGCCGCCGCGTATACAATGTATGTTGGCGGTTCGTCGGCGTGCTCGTCGCTGCGCGATGCCCAGGCTGCCACATGTCCATTTTCATCTGTCTTTTTCGGCGGTTTATTTGACTTCGAATAATTTCCGGAGACGCGTTCGAATGCTGTAACGAGGACGAGCAGTCAAAGACTAGCGCGCGCGTTGCAATGTATGTGGTTGTATCGCCCAATGACAAAGCAAGGATCAAATAAAACTATAGTCTATATATAGACACTTATGAATCGTAGTTCTTTTTAGACCTTTGAAATTTTGAATCATTTCATTTTTGGTTTAATTTAGCTTTACACATGAATTTATTGACTCTGTTGTAAACATTTATTTCATAATAAAAAAAGAGAGACCGAGGTGTGTGCATGAATAATAGTGGTAAAGTATTTTTAAGTTATAACATTCACAAAACATCGTATCCGGACCTAATCTAATCATACATTATCATTATTAGGATCATACTCTTATGCAAATGTACGTAGACTTTTTGACAGTGATACTGAAATAAATGTAATGTAACAATTACAATTTTTATTCTGTTATAACGTCTGACACCTGATCGTTCCATACTCCGGGTAAAAAAAAAAACATGTCCACTTAGGACCCTCCTCCCTATAAATATCCAACATTTAATAAAATTGAAAGATTCCCTTTTCAGTTCCTTTCTTATTCATTATCTAACACGCCGGTGTTTCCATCTCGTATTCATCAGTCAGCTACACATCTGTAGGTAATACCATACCTCGTCTATGGCACAGAAGAGGTATAAGAGTAGACCAATCACCATATGCGGTTTCGTGTCTCACATGTAAACAACTGCTTTTCTTACGCCCTCTACGCTGACGAACGATAAATGTTGGAACTAGATCTACAAAAATTATCAAATGTGGTCAAATACAAATGATTGACGAGTTATGTACATATCTGATGTTATGATCAGAGTTATGACTATATGTTCAAATTATATTTTTTAATTTGATGTCATTATGTTATATATCTACAATTATCTTTATCAATACAATATTAATAAATATAGATACCATGTTTCCAAATTATAGAAATACAATTTTCATAAATCTTGAACGTAAATAACATTTCTCCATACGTATAATTATTCGCATTTCTACAATTTTTTAACACTATTAATACGCATTCATTTTGAATATCTTTTGTAACTGAACTTGAAAAAGAAATTAAATTGAAATTTACTATATATTTCCATGTATATTTCATTTAAACAACATAAATTTTAGCTTTAAAGAATCATGTAAAATATCAATTAATATTAATTGTGAAATTCGAAAGAGTCAAGAATTAATTAATCAATAATTATGTAGTTGATCGTTTTTTGCGAGATGTCAATCTATTTCACTATTCACTCAGAACGTAGTTGTATTATTTTTTTGCACGTTTCTAATGAGAAAATAAACGACGAACGCAACGTACGACACGTACAAACACTACCGCATTCATCGAGCTCGATCACACTTGTTCAGTCGTGATGCCAGAATCGCGTGACGCCGCACAGTGGTGCCAAATGGCCAAAAAGCGGCAAAAAATCTGTAAAATGAAACTGTCCAACGAATTTGTTTGAAAATCTGTGGAAAGATTGCCACAGTTACAACGCTTATTTGGCAAAAAATTTTTGCACAAAGTTGTTAATATTAAGTAATATGGGCTAATCGAAAATCTCTGTTTTCTGCCCATTTTTTATTTATGGAAGCATAAAACAAATCCTTTAATAGATTTTGGTCTGGAACTAATCGTTTTGGCAAGGTGTAATATTGATCTAACTTTGTGCAAAAATTCATGAGACCCTTTCGTCACAATTTAAGTTTAAATATCAACTTTCAGAATTTCCAAGGGTGAATCGTGCGGAAGCTACGATTATTTGATTTTCCAGGTGAAATTTTTTAGGAATATTTCTAATTAATAAAGAAAAATGTGAAGTGCATATGATTTATTAATTTTTCATGTATACAAAAATATTTAATAACAATTTTTTTTATCTTACATAAATTATTTTTATAGCGTTCATTGGAGCACTACCAAAAAATACCTGTTGCATTTTTGCGACAGTGGTCCAGTGAACGAAAACTTTGTTTATTTAACATAAAAAATTGTTATTAAATATTTTTTAATATGTATGAATGTAATTTTTTTTATTATCTGATATGTATCCCTTAAAAATTCCACCTGAAACGTCAAATAATCGTGACTTCCGCGCGATTCATTTTTGGAAATTCCGAAAGTTGATATTTGAACTTAAATTGCAACGAAAGCATCTCGAAGTATCTCATGATTTTTTGCACAAAGCTAGATCAATATTATAACTTGTCAAAACGATTAGTTCCAAATCGAAGCTATTCAAAGGATTTTTTGTATTCCTCCATAAATAAAAAATGAGCGTAACGCAAAGGGGCTTCAGGTTAGTCCATATTACTTAATGTTAAACAACTTTTTTTGGAAAATTTTTTTTTGCCAGTTAATAGTTGAAGCCATTTGCAATAACCCATATGATTTGTAGATCCCTAAGTATTCAATTATAGGCGGAGTAATTACATAACTATCGCACTGAAAACTGATGAATTCTCAGGAACGAGGAAATGGTTATTTACCATGCGTATATCTCCATAAAACAAATTTTTTCAAAAATCTGACTGGCACATCATGCACGTACTATTAGGCTATACAAAAATAATTTCTTTTTATAAAAATCAAAAATTTATAAAAAGGATTTTTTGCCGCCTTGGCACCACTGTGCGCCATCCCACGTGAAGGGTTGGGGGGGGGGGGGCACTCTCTCGTACCGTCGTCTCCTTAAGGCTCGTACAGACCTGAACATTTCGACGAACATTGCGCCGAACAGCGAACGAAACGCAAGATCGCGCCCTTCGGTTCGCCGAAATGAATGTTGATTTTTGAGGTTCGGCGCGCCGTTCGGCGCAATGTTCGTCGAAATGTTCAGGTCTGTACGAGCCTTTACGTTGCTTCTACTATGCACGCGCTACACACAAGCGTACCCCTATTCTGTCCGTGTGAGCTGCCTGCTCGACTGTTCGAGGCGTTCCACCGAATTCACGTTACCAAAGTTTCGAGCGCCTGAGCCGCAATCGATTCCCGGTTCGGCGAGGCGCACATTTTGCTACAACTTTTAAACTAAAAAAGATATCAATGCGAAATTTGGACTAGAAATCTTTTTTAAAGATCGGGTTTAATGGCGCATACTAAAATATGTTCTATATTTTTTACATAATTTTTTTTTGTTGATTTTTAAGACAGAGCCGGATAAGATGGTCAAAAGTGCCTCCAAACCAAATTAATTTTTAGTCGTACCATGCTCAACAAAAAATTACGAAAGTGTTCACGAGTATTCTACCTAATATCATACACGACTGAGATTTTTTCAGAATTTTTGGCTGCAAAATCAATTTTTAAACAAATCCGAATGCATAAAATTGCCGATTTTATATCGAAGTTTTCAGTTGAGCACGTTTATTGGTCTTATTTTTTATGGGTCGTATTTTTTACAGATTTTCCAGATTATGCAAACGCGTTTAAGAAAATTGGATAGTTGGATTTCCAATCATTTGGACAAAGTGCACATTTCGAATTGAAGTTTCAGAGATACCAGTTTTATAAAAATTCAGTAGTTAGATATTATTGAAACAATTTTTCCGAATTTTTTCAGAATTTTGTATAAATTGCATCGTCGTTAAAAAAAAAACAAAATCAATTATTTCGATGCCTTCTGATCGTTTTGTAGGTGTATTATGTAATATTGAACATTTTTATATTCAGGAAAACAGTGTAGAACCTGCAATATAAAATATTTTTTTTTGCGTTACATTTCAATATATGACTGTGACTCTCAACAGTTTCGGTTGGCGCTGGTCGTAACATCTCCGGCTGAGAATCTGTTGGTCCGGGATCGAATCCCGCATCGAATGAAAGTTTCAATTTTTAGATATTTTCAATACACCTTCAGAAAATTGTGGCGAATGAATTGATGAGGGACTTTTCCTGGTGAAAATGTGTCCAAACTGGAGTGTAATCGAACAATTTTTATTGATACTTAATGTTGATAGGGAATCGAGGATTATTGGCAATTTAAGCTTTTATATTTTTAATGGGAATAATAATTTTAATTCTAATAAGTTGTAGAGCTTATCCCGATGAAAACGAGTCCAAACACGACATCATTTGGACTATCTTTAATGAGATTGTAATTTTTATCGTAACATTACGTATCAGTGAAACTTGTTCGATTATACTGGAGTTTGACCTCATTTTCATCAGGAAAATCCCCTCCATTCGCTCGTCACAATTTTATGAGGATATGTTGAAAAATATAAAAGTTTAAACTTTCATTCGTGCGCGATTCTCCACCCGGTTACATTGTATGTCGTTTGTCGTCGCTGGGTCTTTGAAGCTCCGCGCTCGGCAAAAGTTATTCGAAGATTTATTCGAAGCCTTTGAATAAAAGATACAGATAAAAGATGAAAAAATTATTCGAAGTTCGAATAAATCCGCTTCGAATAAAAAAAATTATCTTTATTCGTCGGATAAATTCTCGTCGGATAAAAGTATTTATCTGATACTCGTCGGATAAAGATACTTTTTTTATTCGAACCTTCGAATAAAGATAAAGTATCTTTTATTCGAATCGTTATTTAAATAATTTTTCGGCGGAACGCGTCGAACAGTCGAGCTGGCAGCTCACACGGACAGAATAGAGGTACGCTTGTGTGTAGCGCGTGCGTAGTAGAAGCAACGTAAGGAGACGTACTGTTGCCTTCGTCGTTTATTTTCTCGATACAAACGTGAAAGAAAATAATGCAACTACGTTCTCAGTCAGTATTGAAATAGATTGACATCTTGCAAAAAAGATCAACTACATAATTATTGATTAATTAATTCTTAACTCTTTCGAATTTTACAACTAATATTAATTGATATTTTGGATGATTCTTTAAAGCTAAAGTTTATGTTTTTTAAATGAAATATACATGAAAATATATAGTAAATTTCAATTTAATTTCTTTTTCAAGTTCAGTTACAAAATATATTCAAAATGGTTTCGTATTAATAGTGTTAAAAAATTGTAGAAATGAGAATAATAATTATACGTACGGAGAATTGTTATTTACGTTCAAGGTTTATGAAAATTGTATTTCTATAATTTGGAAACGTAGTATCTATATTTATTAATATTGTATTGATAAAGATAACTGTAGATATATAACATAATGACATCAAATAAAAAAATATAATTTGAACCTATAGTCATAACATCAGATATGTACATAACCACCGACGAGATATATATAAAGACTGCCAGCCTTACGGGAGAATGTGTCGCTCGAAAAATGCGGTGTTTTCTACCGCCCTCTAGGATAGATTTTGGCTGTAGTAAGAAACAGAAGGCCAACGACGGTATTTCGTCGGTACAGAAGACCACTAAGGAAATTCTCGTCGTTGAGAAGGTGAATCATCACGGACTAGGCCTGCAGCCAAGCTCGTAAATGCGCGCCGAGCTCAGGTCGAGTCGAGCCGGGACTCGCTTTTCGAGTCGAGTCGAGTACTCGCACGATGCGAGCTGCTCGCAACGAAGCGAACGGCTCGAAATAAAATCAGGCGTAAAATGACATGATGCGAGTTACAGCGGGAAGATCAGCACATCGATATTATCAAGCATTTTAGTATATTGACAATGCTAAATGTTTGCGATGTTTTATTATGTATTTTGATAGTGAAATGTAGATTCAGAATTTGTATAACCCTTATTGAAAATAATTATGCAATAACAACTATTTCCTAGATTTATGTAAATAACTAGCTGTGATCTGTAAAGAACGGTATTTTATATATTCCTTTATATTATACTCCGGTTCACTGTACAGTCGTAAAAATGTGTTGTCGCAAAATTGTTTATAATGTTGAAAATTAACGTTAAACCAAGTTGGAAGTTGGAAGTTCCAACAGCCTGTCATTCGGTACTGTACAAGTATAGGTGATAAGATTTAAAAGGGCATAGCCGATTAAGATGGTCAAAACAATTGGAACCGCAAAAAGATTCCATTTCAAACAGTATTGATTTCTTGATTTTCTGGAAATGACAGAAGTAGATTTCAAAATTCTTTTCACGGAATCTTACCAATTTTCACAGGCAATTTCATATCTGGCGGAAATCGTAGACGAACACAATAATATAAATATTCATTGCCTAATCAATGTTACTTCAATATTTTTAAAACATTAAAAAAATATTGTTAAAATCACATGAATAAATAATATAAGAAATTGAAAAAATAAAGATGATGTATGGGAAAAAACATTTACCACCGACGGGATAAGAACCCCAGCGTATCCGCTCCTTAGTTCGACGTCCGGCGATGTTACAAAACTTTACAACACAAACATTCTGGCATTCTGGTATATATCACACAAAATACAATTTATTCTTTCTCTTAAATCACATTTCTTAGGTCAAAGAATTACCTGTTTCAATTTAATAATGCTAAAAATTACTTAATATATAGCTGCGATAAAACCAACAAGTGTAACTTTCCTCCTAATAGCAAAAACGTCGAAAAAATTCGGTTTTTATTGTTTTTTTTTGACGATGATGTCCCACAACAAAACATCTAAAAAAAATTGACGACACTGCCTGTTATAGTACTTTAACAAGGAACTAAACAGTAGAATAGCATGTTTTCAAATTTTTTGAGAAATTTGCATTTTTCCGATTTTTTTGGAGGTTTTCATTTTTTTTACGACCACAGTTTGTAACAAAAAAAAATCTGAAAAAATTATCAAAAATCAGCCTTAGAATCCAAAATATGTCACATTTTTTTCAGAATTTTAGAAAGCATCAGAGTGCGGGAAATACGCGGAGAAGCGCGAAATCTAATTTACCCTGTAACTAACCTCATGGGCAAGATAGGGGGTTGAAATTTTACTCAGAGGGGTTTTTCCTCTAAGGGCAGTTTTGACCATAAATCGGCTAGGCCCTTTTAAAAGGATCTTATCTTTTGCGAGCGCCGAGCTTCAAAGACCCGGCGACTGCCAAACGGCATACAATGTAAGCGGATGGAGAATCGCGCACGAATGAAAGTTTAAATTTTTAGATTTTTCAACATATCCTCATAAAATTTTGACGAGCGATTGGAGGGGGTTTTCCTGATGAAAATGAGGTCAAATTCGAGTGTAATCGAACATGTTTTACTGGTACGTAATGTTACGATAAAAATTACAAAGACAATCCAAATGATGTCGTGTTTGGACTCATTTTGATCGGGATAAGCTCTACAACTCATTCGTATTAACAATATTGTCCTGATGAAAAACATAAAAGCGTAAATTGCCAATAATGCACGATTCTCCATCCGCTTACATTGTATGCCGTTTGGGAGTCGCAAAATACTAAATGCAGTCCAATTTGTACCGCGTTTAGTGTCATTTTAATCAGAAGAATGCCACGAATTAGTTGGCGCAAGTCCCATAAAAAAATAATGAAAAATAAAGAAGTTTTGCAATTGGATTGGTAGTTGTTTCACACCGATATCTCGTGACTCTACGAGCTCGGAACTTCAAATACCAGCGACCGACCAACAGCCTACAATGTAAGCAGATGGAGAATCGTGCATTATTGGCAATTTATGCTTGTATGTTTTTAATCAGAACAATATTGTTAAGACGAACGAGTTGTAGAGCTTGTTCCGAACCGTGTACACGGTTGCTCCAACAACAGTTGAAGATATGCGTCAGCGTATCATCACAGCATGTACGAATATCACGTCGGATATACTTATCAGAGTGCAACATTCCTTCAGAGCTCGTTTACAACAATGTATCGACGCAGACGGACATCATTTCGAACATTTATAAAATACAGGTATTCTGCTTCCATATTTCAGTTTTATACGTTTTTTCTGTCCTTGACCTTGAATGACCTTGGACTAATTATAGTCACTGAATTCCTAATGAAAGGGACTATCATTGTAGGTGTTTAAAAAAGGGTGGTTCCATTTAAAAAAAGTCAAGGTGACCTTGATATCTCCAAAAAAATGACATAAAAACAAAATTTTTTTTGCATCGTGTCACCCCCATTGTACCATTCAACTTTGTCCTTATCATATTTTACGTATCTTTAGAAACAACAAAGATATTTGAGGTGCTAACGTTTGGTGACTCACCCTGTATACATGCTATTTACATTGGTCTTAATATTATTCGCCTATTTACCTAGTTCCTTGATCTGATTGTTAACTATATACAGCGTCCGTATTTTACAATGTTGTTCTTTATAACGGTAGCGGCGCGAGACATTTTACCGACCGTTTGTATTCGCCTTTCGCGGTTCTTATTGTGACTACCCTAACTATGTCGTCTTGTCCGGAATGAAGTTTGGTTACCCGTGCGAGGGTCCATTGCATTGCAGGTAAATTGTCGTCCCGCACTCTTACGATACTGCCTATTTCTATTTTTTCGGGTTTATGTTTATGCCATTTTTTACGTGTGGTCAACTCGTGGAGGTATTCCTTCCTCCATCGTTGCCAGAAATGATGTCGCATTTTTTGCACATGCTGCCAGGACGACAATCGACCGGATGGAATGTTTGATATTTCGTAATCGGGTATGCCATTTAACGTATCACCAATCAAGAAGTGTGCTGGTGTCAAAACGGATAAATCGTTTGGGTCGGAGGACAGAGGTGTTAACGGCCGTGAGTTGAGAATCGCTTCAATTTGATTGATATATGTTAATAACGTTTCGTACGATAACAAGGTGTCGCCTATTACTCGTGTTAAATGAAACTTTAGTGATTTTACGGCAGCTTCCCAAAGTCCGCCGAAATGCGGGGATCGCGGTGGGATGACGTGCCATTTTATGGATTCGTTGGCCAATATGTTCCCTGATTATCCGCAATCTTAATCAACGCGGTCGATAACAATACTTTCGAAGGAATATTAATAGAGTTTAATGAGGTTTTTGGAGTTTGTGTGGCCTGATTCGAATTCTGCGTGTCTTTTTTGAAAATATCTCGAGATCTAATAATTTTTTTGCCATGGTACCCTAATCATTTTTTACGTAGAATGAACGGAAGAATCGATATGTGCAAAAAAATATGCATTTCTATTTAAAGAAATGATGCAATTGTTAATTGCACATGCACTGCTGCATCTAAAAAAATTTAAAGGCCCACAGATGTAGTGCTCTTCGAACCATTTATCTTTCTCCTTTATCATTTTTTCGTAAATGCAATAATAACGGAGTTATGACTTAAAACAATTGCGTGGATCACCTTGTATATACAGTGAGTGTAAAAAGTATTCGCACACCTCTTGTAGGCGTTGTAAAAAACCATGTATTTCTCTATGTAATTGCACACATGTTTATAAAACAAAACATAATTGTAATTTTTATATATTTTAACTACATACTGTCACATAAATACACTTGAAAAAGTTTAACGTTAACGAGAAAAATTAGAAACTATGAGACGTGTCTCTAAATTGGCGCGCAAAAAGTATTCGTACAGGTACTAGAATGTACTCGAAAGGCGTCCGATTGTTTATATTATGGTTTAGCGGGACCCGACAAATAATCAGACAGGGTCTTTGATGAACAGTCTAGTGGCAACCTTCTGCAAAACCAGTCAATTTTTATAACATTCGGTAAAATGGGTCATAAAGATAAGGAAACAAGTGAGACTGAAAGAAAAATTATTATACAACTGCATAATCAGTGTAAATCATTGCGAGAAATAGCAAAAACAATTAATAGGCCACACAGCACTATACAAGGAATTATAGATCGATATGGTGAACGAAAAACCAATAAAAATAAAGCGAAATCTGGTCGCCCTCGAAAACTTAGTTTACGCGATGAACGTTTTATAGTGCGTGAAATAAAAACAAATCCTAAAATTAGTGCCCCTAAGATCGCTACTGAGCTTGCAAACAACGCTGGAGTAAGTGTATGTTTCAGCACTATTCGTAATTGTTTACGAAATAATGAATACCACGGCCGAGTTGCTCGCGAGAATTATTTCGTAAATGCCGCAAATAGAAAAAAGAGACTTGATTTCGCGAAAAATAATATTAATAAGCCTATCGAGTTTTGGCGAAGAGTCATATTTACTGATGAAAGTAAATTTAATGTTTTTAGCTCTGATGGCAAGTGTACGGTCTGGAGGAAGAAAAATACAGAGCTACAAAAAGAAAATCTACGTCCCACAGTAAAACACGGCGGAGGTTTGGTTTATGATTTGGGATTGTATGAGTGCTGCTGGAGTGGGGTCATTACACTTCATCGAGGGAATCATGGACCACAAAATATACCTAAACATACTAAAAACCCATATTGTAAGTAGTGCAGAAAAAATGGGTATAAAAGACAAGTTTATCTTCACTCAAGGCAATGACCTCAAACATACAGCACGCAACACAAGAAAGTGGTTGCTTTATAACACACCGCAATATTTGAAAACACCTCCACAATCACCGGATATTAATCCGATCGAAAATTTATGGGATCTGTGTGATAAAAAAACTCCGAACCCGGCATATTTCAAGTAAAGAACAATTAAAACTTTCTGTTCAAGAGGAATGGTGCATTATTACAGACGAAATCCCATCCAATTTAGTGGATTCAATGCCAAGAAGACTGGACGCAATTATACAGTCGAAAGGCTATCCAACGAAATATTAATTTAATTTATTTTCGCAAATTATAACACGTTTATTGCTAAATTTGTTACGTGTACGAATACTTTTTGCATGCTAATTTTTAGAGACTTCAGACTGTTTTTAATATATCTCATTAACGTTAACTTTTCGTTAATTTATTTATGTCACATTTTGCAGTTGAAACATATAATAATCGTAATTGTGTTTTTGTTTTATAAAAGAATGTACAATTACATAAAGAAATATATGGTTTTCTAAATCTATAAGAGGTGTACGAATACTTTTTACACTCACTGTATATATATAATTGCGAGAAGTGCCCGAAAACAGGCCATTTGTCCGCACTGTGCGGCGGTCTGTTTATTTTCCGAGATATTCGCAAAAAACTGTCTATTTTGATGAAAAATTCTGCCTATTTTGAATTACCGAATTTGTTGTTTAGGGCAGGGGAGGGTTCTTTCGGTAAAATCCACAAGGGCATTTTTATTATCCCCCCTATGAAATTATCGTGTCGAAAGGGTTAATGTTCTTCCACTTTGCAATCAAATTCGCAGAAGTAATCTATTCATGATCACTATAAGCTGTTTCTATACTATATGTATCGATTGCCAAATGATTCCTTCAAATATCTCGATGCTTTAAATTTGACTGTGATTTCGGACCTGACATGAGTATAGAAATGCTGCGAGTGGAAATACTGGAACATTTCGGCAAGAAAAAAACGTAGATAAAGCGAATATATACGAAATAGACATAATAAAGGATTTATTTTGTACATATTAAGAAGCAATATTTTATTCACTATATTGTCTTTTAATCTATTTCTTTTTTTTACTAATTATTTCGCCAGTCTTTGAGAATACTCCTTCGGAAGGAACAGATGTTGCCATAACACAAAGATACTCCTTTGCAAGCTTTGATAGTGTTACGTCCCAAGTGGTATGAATTACGATCTTAAGAGGATAGGACGCAGTTTCGAACCTACCTGCATACACCGGCTATGGTTCGGGAAATTGAGGATCGTTTAAGTAACTTTGTACCCTTATTTTGAAAACAACAAAATTATTGATTTATTCAAAGTGTGGTTCTGAATCAGAGATTACAAATTTGATTTTACAAATATGGTTTATATAGCGCATATACTGGAGTGCTTACAAATAGTTTGATTATAATAATAATAATAATAATATTAATATTACCGTGATCACGGGTTCGGATTCGGTTACAATATACTCCGACTGCTGACACTGGTCTTTGAAACGGTTTGTCGCGAAACAACTGAACGAACTATTTTAACTTCACAAGAGACTACTGTACTATTGACTATGACTGAATAACTGATTGTTCACGATTGCCTGACTGACTGACTGACTGTTTATAACTGAATTTTAGGAGTTGGTCCCCCTTTTTATAAGATGCACAATCCTTTGTTTTTCAAAGATGCTGGCACAGGAGTCTCTACCTTGCATCTTTTTATCTTCTTGATGTCTCCTGACTAGTCAGCTGTATGCCGACAGGATCTTTTTACCATGAAGTCGGCGTCTTTTCTTATAATTTGGCATAATTGGACACCTTTCCTGTTTGTTCTCAGCGTGTAAACTGAGAACGCTTATCTGCGAGTCTTGCAGGAAGAAAAGTTGGAGTCGTTTCACGTGCTACCTTACTGCGTAGAATTTTTAACATATATCCTAATCCTATTTTTACTTCTCCTCGTGCGACATCATCGGTTGTCCATGATAATTCATAATAATTCTTCATCTGAGGGTTTATTCGTTGGCGGTCGAACCACCGGACGTTCACTGCCTCTGTCTGCTGGGACTGTGATTGACTGCAATTCTGTTCCCCGCGGGGAAAAAAAAAAACAGTAATAATCTATCTATCTATTATAATGTATCTATCTATTATAACGTATCTATCTATTATAATCTATCTATCCATCTATCTGTGCATTGTGCGGCCACTTCTTACTTACAGTAACGAGCAAAACTGAGTCAACACTATTTCAAGCAACATAACTTTCTAAAAATTAGATCAAATGACTTGAATTTTATTGAGAAGTTAGAAGGATTAGTTTATTAGACGAGGTGTAAAAAATTTTTGAAAAAAATTTGAATTGGTCGGAATCGCAAACAAATAGTAAAAGTTGGTTTTTTCAGGCTCTTTTATCTGAGCCTGTATTGAAAATTTAAAGAATGTATTTGATTCGCTCGAATAAATTATGTCCATGCTGAAAATTTCACCGGTATTGACTTATTCGTTTACGAGTTATAAACGATTAAAAATGCGATTTTAAGTCGGAAATCGTGAAAAATGGCAATTTTTCCACTTTTTGTCTAAAGGGTGTGTGCCTGGATCACGCGAGTACTCAACAGCACAGAACGCTTCACGATTTTGCGTGTTATCCTTGCGCAGGGACCATGCTAATCTTCTCTGTATCGTTTCAAATTTAGTATATGTGCTGTCGAAGCAATTACATGTCAGACACAACCTCCATAATTTCCAACCAGGGCGTTTGATATGTCCCACCGGATATCTGGTGCAGCGAACGGACGATTATCGTCTGTGAGTTATGCACGATCTAACCACGAAATTATACTAAAGGCATAGAACATGTCAAGACACAACACAATCGTCCTACATATTTCATCGTCCATTACACAAGTATATATCATCGGAATTATATCATATTTGGTTTAGTTTAAATCAGAAGCATGTTGGTAAATATGTTGGTAAAAGTTTCATAAAAAAAATAATGACAAATAAAGAAGTTTTGTAACTGGATTCGATTAGTCTTCTGGTCTCACACCGATATAGCCGACAATGTGTGGCACACTTCTCGGCGACGACGGCTCTTGACCTTTGCTGTTTTCGCCGTTTTCACGTCAGTAGCGTTTTCAAGTTATAGGTTTCTTATGACTTGAAGACGGTACGACGGTTTCCAGCGTTCCCTGTGTAGTTCAAATGGGACGCTCGGCGAGAACCTCCGATTTCGTATCTTGTCAGTAAAAACGGCGGACTGACAAACAACGAGATTTCACTGTAATAGGCAGTCCTTATAGTAATAGGTATATATTATCTGTAGGGAGTTTTCTATTTTTTAAATATTTACCTCTTTGTGTATGCACAGGATCACGAGCAGGTTGAGCCCATTTACGAGCAGACCCAGGAGGGAGCACAGCAGGATGGGCACGTCAACAAAAGAAGCCGCCATGTTCGAGTCTCTTGCTGAAACACGCCATTCGTAGCTTTATCTTAGTATTAAATAACGAATTTGTACGGTGTCACGTTGCCCTGATTTTCGGCCCGTCCGACGGGAGAAAAACCCGGGCAACGGCGGGTTTTTACAGACCGTGAAGCCGGGCCACGTTCTGCCGCGCGAAACGTGGTCCACCCGGGACAAACGGCGCACAGTGGTGCCAAGGCGGCAAAAAGTCCATTTTATAAATTTTCGATTTTTATAAAAAAAAATTATTTCTGTATAGCCTAATAGTGCGTGCATGATGTGCCAAAGTCAGATTTTTGAAAAAAAATTTCTTACGGAGATGTACGCATGGTAAATAACCATTTCCTCGCTCCTGGGAATCCATCAGTTTTCAGTGCGAAAGTTATGTAATTACTCCGCCTATAATTGAATACTAAGGGGTCTACAAATCATATGGGTCATTGCAAATGGTTTTAACTATTGACTGGAAAAAAGAGTTTTCCAAAAAAAGTTGTTTAACATTAAGTAATATGGACTAACCTGAAGCCCCTTTGCGTTACGCTCATTTTTTATTTATGCGGAATACAAAAAATCCTTTGAAAAGCTTCGATCTGGAACTAATCGTTTTGGCAAGTTATAATATTGATCTAGCTTTTTGCAAAAAATCACGAGATACTTCGAGATGCTTTCGCGGCAATTTAAGTTCAAATATCAACTTTCGGAATTTCCAAGAATGAATCGCACGGAAGTCATGATTATTTGATGTTTCAGGTGAAATTTTTAAGGGTTACATATCGGATAAGAAAAAAAAAGTGACATTCATACATATAAAAAGATATTTAATAACAATTTTTTATGTTAAATAAACGAAGTTTTCGTTCACTGGACTACTGTCGCAAAAATGCAACAGGTATTTTGTGGTAATGCTCCAATGAACGCTGTAAAAATAATTTATGTCAGATAAAAAAAATTGTTATTAAATATTTTCTTATACATAAAAAATTAATAAATCGTATGCACTTCTCATTTTTCTTTATTATTTAGAAATATTCCTAAAAAATTTCACCTGGAACATCAAATAATCGTAACGTCCGGAAAATTCACTCTTGGAAATTCTGAAAGTTGATATTTAAACTTAAATTGCGTCGAAAGCATCTCGAAGTATCTCTTAAAATTTTACACAAAGCTAGATCAATATTACACCTTGCCAAAACGATTAGTTCCAGACCAAAATCTATTAAAGGATTTGTTGGATGCTTCCATAAATAAAAAATGGGCAGAAAACAGAGATTTTCGATTAGCACATATTACTTAATGTTGACAACTTTTTACAAAAATTTTTTTGCCAAATAAGCGTCGTACCTGTGGCAATCTCTCCACAAATTTTCAAACAAATTCGTTGGATAGTTTCGTTTTTACAGATTTTTTGCCGCTTTTTGGCCATTTGGCACCACTGTGCGGCGTCTCGTCGACTCGATTTTCGCGACGGTTCTCTCAAGTTCGGTACTCAGAACGGGCGCCAGGCACGAGGACGGTGCCACACGAAAAATTACGCTAAGACGCGAATCGGCCGCCGCGATCTCGATTCGACGAGCACCGCGCGATATCCTGGAAAGCCCCTACACGGGTCAGGGTTCTACGTGAAAGAAGGACGGGGCATTCCCCGCGGCGGGAAAGTTGCTCAGAATTACGCCACACGAAAGTGGGCTTCTACTTTACATTTATTGTCGTTCGGGTGTTACAAAAAGCTGCCGGCAAAACCCGGCAGCGGTGGTCCGAGAAGCCCGCACGATTGTACAAAATACACGACGGATGGACGGTCGCTCGCGCTTATCGTACCCGAAACACAGCTTCTCGCAGGTGTATTCGGCAGCTGCCCTCAAATCGTTATCATACTCCGCAAACTGTTACTTATTATAGGCAACCGTTAAGGTCCAGCTTTCCCAGGTGGCCTTGATCCGCCACAGTGTGCGTGCCTGCCGTGTGCGTGTGCCATGGTGTGCCGCACACAACGCTAGATCGTACAAGATTGCAAGGGTTCGGGAGGCGTCAATTTATGGCTCGATAATGTAAAGATGGGGCATGTCAGTGGTCAAAAGCGGTAGATGAAGTGTACTTGCTCGTGCATGGACGGGAAAGACCAGTGATTTCGGCTTTCCTCACGTCGATCACTCCGTCGCGATTAATTAAAGCCGCGCTCGGTTATTTGTAAGAGGTGAGGTGTTTTGAGTGTTACTTCAACAACTTGTTAATAACAATAACTTTAATAACGGTAACGTGTACAAAACATGTAGCGGAAACGAGGAGTGTATGTTTAAAGTGCCGGAAGATTTGCTGAAGACTGGCGACGCGCTCGCAAAGATGGATATTTAAGGGCTGTAATTCTATGGTGGGGGTGGTAAAATGAGAGGAGAGAATGGGTGTGAGGATGGTGAGATTTTCCAGACGCGCTGTCCTAAAATGCGTGGAAAACTCGGACGAGTCCCGTCGCTTCGGGTTCACGACTCTTCGACCCTTAGACTAATTTATGGTCGGGGTTCGAAGTGCTTGGCGTTGCGTGTGCTGAATGTTATTGGGAGGAAGTTGGTTTTTAGGATTCGACATTGACCAGGCGCAGTCTTTGATTGTTTCTGTTCTGGCATTCGAGAGTCTAGGAAGAGTCCCGTCGCGTCGGGCATAAGGGTTTTCGCTCCTTGAGGTAATTTATTGCGGATGGTCGCAGTGATTGTATTTCTGTCTGACATTCGAGAACTCTTTTATGGGTCTCGCATTTCGTTGCGTCCCAACATGAAGGATAAATCTAGAGCGTTTGCCACCAGGCAGGTCCTACTTTTGCGTTGTCGAGCAACATTTTGCATTATTCGGTCGCATGATGCCGAATGCCCGAAATCTGCTATGCAGATGACACCCTGATTTATGCCGTGGGGGAGGACTGGAGGAGGACCAGGCACCACGGTGAGGCCGTCCTGGACTGCATGGTCGGGCGAATTCGGAGGATGGGGCTGACCGTGGCCGCCGCAAAGACCGAGGCGATCTGGTGGTATGGATCGCCTCGGCCGTGGCGGCTACCCCGTGGTCAAGACCTCCGGATTCGCGTCGCTAAAACCTCCGTCGAGATCGGGCCCAGGATGAGGTACCTGGGCCTGGTCATAGACGGCCGCTGGCGATTCGAAGGACACTTCGGGCTCCTCGCCCCCCGACTGGAGAGGAACGGCAGCCGCCTCGGGAAGCTCAATCCGAAGGCTCCAGGGATGGGGACACCGGGTGGGCCCCTCCGCCCGGGGTCTTATAGCGTAGGCAGTGGGGGAGGTTAAAACCTCCCCCGGGGTATGATGATAGCTGGGAGGTGTCCTGTTGAGTACACGCGCGATCCAGGCACCTTCCATTTAGCTTAGGTGGGCGTGGGTTTTTTAGTGGGTAGCCCCTTGGGGATCTTTCCCCAAGGGGTAGTCCCACATAACCCCGACTCCCCCCAGGGGGTCGGGGTATGCCTAATGTCATTTTCCCCACGGAAAAAAAGGGGGGGACGTGGGCAAATTTTGAAGCATAAACCTCGTTTTCATAATATCCCTAATAATATTTTTACTTCACAGAAACATACCTCCCGACCCCAATATAACACTAGATTTATTATTAACAATAAGTAATGTGCCGACTAAAGATAAAAGATTTAATAGACAAGTCGATGCACTTAATCCATGTAAAAAAAATGTTAAGGAGATAAGTAATACAGCCCGTAGATGACTAAAGGCCGAAAGTACTCCAAAAATATTTTTCCGGAAAATTATTAAAAAATAGTTTAAACATAGTTAAAAAATGTTTTTACAACAGCGTAACAACAATCATACGGTTAGAAATCGAAAAAACATCTAATTAAAGAAAAAAAAAATTGGACCCGGGCGAGATCCGAACCTGGTCCATAGCTACAGCACCAACCGGCGCCGTTGAAAATACCTTCGAAATATTGGGATATATCCTGCGTAGTATAATTGTTGTTTTTTGTATTACGCAATTTTTAAAGTCTGGACGATGTTTCCCTGAACTTAGAGATGTTTAATATTACATAATATATTTTTACGATAATCATAACTTAGTGTTTCACGGAAAAAACGCCGAAAAAAGTGGTTTTTATTTTTTCCTACTATGACGCACCAATCGCAGGAATTTGAAAAAAATTGAGCATAATACTTAGGGCAATATCTAATTGCCAAATTAATTCTGTTCTAGTGTCTCTTCGATTTCCATATGAAATCTGCATTTTTTCGATTTTTACAGCCAGAGTTTGCAACCGAAAAATCTGAAAACGACTCAAAGTATGTGGTTTGGTGTCCGAAACGTGTCAGATTTTTTTCAGAATTTTAAATGGGGAAAATGGGCCAAAAACTGGATTTTCGTTTTTCCTCTATAACTACCCTTACAGATGTGCTATAGATGTGGTAGGCTATCGAATGACGCAAATTGGAATAAAATCCCTTCCAGGGCACATTTGACCCCCAAAACCGGCTATAGCCTTACTAAACATTTCAGTATTGCACCAGTAAATTCTACCATTTTCGTATGTATAGCATGAAAAAATATATATAGAAGGGAAATATTCTAGAAGAAATTTTTCGTTTTGCAGTTAAAATGGCTTCGTGTGCAAAGGGTTAAAAGGTACCTGGCTCTTCTCCAGTGTTTATTTTTACGATATTCACGTTCGAACTGTGTGTACATTGCTACGCAACTGGTTATCATGGCGTCCATTGGTGAAAAATATTCTATGTCAGTGTGAGACCTTGTGCGCTCTTAGCGTCTGTTTTAAAATTTGTTCTGCTCGAATTAATAATTTGAGATTCAAGTGAACTGAACAGCACCACTGAACAAACGAAGAGCAGCACTCTTGCTCTTACAAATATTGCAGTTCTGCCAGCAAAAAATGTTAGCCGGATTTTCTGCCGCACCTGGCTCACGGTCGTATGAATTAAACGCTTCGTTGTATTTAATGTGTTCACCGGGATTACGTTCCCCCGACAGGCAGACCTTGCCACGGTCGAAGATTAACCTTTTGCGAACGAGTGTCGGCAAATAGCCGCCCAAGTCTTTTTACCGTTGCGGACGAGTGTCGGCATATAGTCTTTGCATTGATAAGATCTTATCTTCCGTATAGTGTAAACTTACGATGCGAGACCATGGTAGGTTCAGAACGAATTCAGTCTGCCGCGTCAGTCTTTCAGTGTCACTACCAGAGAAACCAGCAAAGTTTTCATACATTTTATACATTTTCACATATTTTTTCACATATTTTACATCTTATAACATCTGAAGCCAGACGTGGTTATAAATTATAATAAATATATGTAGGAGGCAGACGCGGAAAGGAGAGTTCGCGACCGCGGAGGAACACCTAAACAGGCATAAAAACGCCCAAACGAGGCCGTCGAACTCTCCTGCGATCGAAGGACGCGCGCGAGCATGTGTGTGCGCGTCTGCGTGAGCGTCGACGATGTTGTGACCGCGGCGTAACACAACAAACGGTAGCGACCGCGGGAACGAGCGGCGGGCGTTAGGCCGTTACCCTAACGTCCAAATCATATAAGAAAAGATCGCGAATGTTCGATGAAGGCGCGGATAAAAGGACGCGTCCGCGCCGGGACGGGGGATTCGCGAAAGAACGATTATACGGTAAAGGCGAACGTCACGATACGATACGATCCGATACGATAATTACGATTACGACAAACGGCTACGAACACGGATTACGAACACGGATTACGAATACGGCTTACGGACTAGGTTTTCTTTTATATTCTTTCGGCGCGCGAAGTAATTGTGTAATTGTCTCGTTGTACTGTGATTATCGTCTAACTATCTGTTAATAAAGTGGTTACTTAAAAATACTGCTCTTACATATATGGGTGGGGTAGATAAAGCAGATCAGTACACAGGCACGTACTGTTTCATGAGAAAGTCTCAAAAATGGTGGCGAAAATTATTTTTTTGGGGATTGGAAGTTTCAGTGATAAATTCCTATCTATTACATGAAGAACATCACAAGACATACAACATAAAAAAAGTTATCCCATTTACAATTTGTACGTCACTTGGTAGGTCAATTGATTGGCGATTTTCGAGACGCTAGTCGCAAGGCTCCTGCGACTTCTGGAACAGCAGAAAGGCTCAACGGCCTTCTACATATTATTAGGCGAGATGAGACAGGAAGAAGTAACGATTGCGTCGTCTGCTCTAATCGAAAAATAAAACACGGAAGGAGAGAGTCGAGGTACTATTGTGCTACTTGTTCGGCTAAGCCGGCCTTGCACATAGGTGATTGTTTCGAACTATATCACACAAAGCACGAATATAAAACATCGCCTATGTAAAGACGACTAAATTTGTTTCTTTGTGATTTTATAAAAATGTTATTTGAATAAAGCTTTAGATTTTATAACACAAACGTGCGACCTGAACACTTTATTTACTGCGCGCTCCAATACCTATCGTCCACAGCGACGCTCGCCCGTCGAGCGCCCCCGTCCGCAAAGGGTTAAAGTGAATAGAATGAAAATCTTCCTTTCTCCGAAAAGGATTAGTTGACCGTAGCAAAAGCTAGCAAAACGGTGCACTTCTTAGGACAATTTGCGGATTATGGAGGTGGATCTGAGGTTAAGACTCCGTAGATTCGCGATAAGATAGAGCGACCACGTTACCGACAAGAATAAGCGAAAAATCGTTTTTCCTGGCTCCGAGTTTTCTGACTCCGCAAAAGTCACGAGACTACCCTTAGCTCCTAGATCGGATGACGCACATCGTCCCGTTCCACCGCTTCGATGAATAGTCGAATCGATTTCTCGATTGTTTGCGGAAGGGGAATCATACGGCGAATGATCAATTAAGCGGAGCCCGAGGCGTGCCAGGTTTTTAATTAACCGACCGTTATCACTTCAAGAATTAAAATATACGTGCTCGCAGCTGTGCGCGCGCTTTTGTTCTCTTTGCAAATGTCCCCGGTACGAAACAAATGAAACAATGAGATTTCCATAAAATTACTCGTGTGCACGGTGTACGCAAAGTGCTCGTAATCCGGCCGCGGCGCTTCTCTTCCGCAGTATTGACAAACGTGATAATAATGTGCTCGCTGATGCGGGACAGACACGTGCACCCTTCCTCCGAAACGAAGTTTATTCTTCCATTCTATTATGTTTTTTTACATTTTCATTACAGGCTGAAATGCGTTTTGTTTGAAATAACAACTGATAAAATTGTTTCTGTGCCTTTGAAAGGCAAAGGTTCTACTGCAATCGTACCGCACTTCTGCAATAATATCCATCGAGTTGAGGATTGATGGAGTAGTTTGCGAACAATGCATCAACCGGGGAAGCATAAAAACAATGACCGTGGTTACAGTTCTACGTAGCCAGAGAGAAATTTCATTGTCCGGATAACGGTGCAAAAGCCCTTTGATGGTTAGCAAAACCACGAACATGCAAAGCTGGTATTTATATTTGGATGTTTACGGTCGGATAATATTGCCTGGGCTAACAGATCTCTCTGTGAAACGAACGTTGCAGGGGCTATTACATGAAGCTGCAACGTTTCCGAACGCACTGTATCCAGTTTTATCATCCATTTCTGCTTATTTTTCGTTGATTGATTAACTACAACTGAACCGAAAAATATACAATTTTTCCGATTTTAAATAACTACAACGACTTACAGTCATATTCGGGCACTTTCAAAATCAATTTCCTTAAAGTCAGTTGATTTTTACAGAAAAAGTAAACGAATACTCGATCGATGTCAATTATGAATTATTTACTATTCCTCGTATCGAATAGGGCTGTTACTTTTCCGAAGCTTCGACACTTCGAAGCTTCGAAGGATTCGAAGGAACGAAGGGACCTTCGAAGGTGATGAAAATCGAAGGTTCGACACTTCGAAACTTCGAACCTTCGATTCGTTTCCAGTTAACGGATAAAAGGAATAAATTTTCATAATTTGTTTCTATATTCATTATTTGAATTGTTATTTCAATTATTTATTGTTAAAATAATGGTTTAAATGAATAAATTTTCAAATTTTGTTTCTACATACATTATGTGAATTATTTCAATATTTCATTGTTAAAATAATTATTTAAAGAATGTACAAGTATTTACATAATGAATATAGAAACACATTTCTATATTAATTATGTAAATACGTGTACATTGTCTAAACAGTTATTTGAACAATAAATTATTGAAATAATTCAAATAATGAATATAGAAACATATTGTGAAAATTTATTTATTCAATAAGTTATTTTAACAATAAATAATTGAAATAACAATTCAAATAATGAATATAGAAACAAATTGTAAAAATTTATTTATTTAAACAATTATTTTATCAGTGAACTATCGAAATGATAATTCTGTTACGTATGGAGACGTTTCTCCACGTTCATTTCGATTAGAAGTTCTAATCTCTTTTCTGAGAACGAAAAGCGTCCCAACAGGCCCCTTGTTTAATGATTGTACTCCGGCTGGACGCAACTGGCACGAAGCATGATTCAGTAACAGCACCGTACGATTTCCTAAATTGGAAATCTTCAAAACATCCCCTTCTGGAATGTTTTGTCAAGATAGTCTTTGATAGGAAACATCCTGGCTAACCCTTCGTTTTACCCCTATAAACAAAAGATCCAGCTGCAAACCTTAAATTCACTTGAAACGACAAATACGAGTATGCGACCGTAAAATAAAACAGATACATTCCCCTCTCATTTTTAGGGTATATAAACCCATGCATTTTCATCCTCTTCGGTTAGTCGAGAAGCGGTTCAGTCAAGATTCAGACGCGGTTCAGTACTCGTGCAGTCACGTCGCGTCAAGTCTAGTGAGATCGGGTTAAAGTCCCTTTCGAATCAAACGTAACCTTATAGATTCCGTTAGTTCGGTATATATTCTATTTGGCATTCAACAATCGCTATCTAACCCCGCATTGCCAGTGCGTCAACATATTTGTCTTGTTTGTTAACTCGCGTAATCTACAACCTTTAATTATTGCCTGATATCCTGATCTAATAATTGAACGTTCCCACATGATACAATCTTACCGCTCGGATTGTATCAATTAAATTATATATAAGTTACGAGGCTTACTAATCTTAGATTCAATTCAACGAAGATTTCTCCAACCCAGTGGCTCCCCGGTTTCGCATTGGGTGCGTCCACGAAAATTATACCATCCTAGCGGAACCCTTGAAGGAACAGGGTTATATAAGGCGGGTGCCTTAGAACAAGTGTTCAAAATCAGGTTACGTGACTGAGTCCTTTATTTACAATAAAGAGTGATGTCGCGAGAGCGTCCGGGGTGGTTCAACTAAAACCGGCGATTCGCTTAGACTCGCGGTTGAACTGTATTGCAACTTAGCAACGACCGGACTAGACTCTAAGTCACTCGGCGGATACGCGGCTGTGTCTCGACTTCGTGACTTCATTCTCGCGTCGGTAGTCTCTGCCTTATATCTTCAAAAATGCTTGTCGGCTGATTGGTGGAAGTCCTTGCGGGGAACTTCCACCAATCCGTGCATTTTGCATAACACGCCCACGTTCCACGCCTCTCGTGCGTGAGAAGGGTGAGCGTGTCGTTCTGTTAAAAATCTAATTTTGGTGATGCAGCGGGGTGTCTTCCGGGCCCCGTGCTAAGTGCGGTACGTGACTGCTGGCTTACGTCAACGGGCCCAGCTTTCCCGGGTGATAGAAACCAGGCACGCGTCGCTGGGACACTCTAGGCTGGAGACCCTTAGACTACCCAAAATTTATGGCGTCCACTTGCGCTATTGAGTTCGTCGCTAGGAACTACAAGGACACATCTGTCCGCTAAGTGGCCAAAAACGTTAAAGACGTTTTCTCACAAATAGCGTCTTATGCTGTGCAAACCATAAATCTTTCTTGGTGCTGGTGCGCTGAAGATTTCTCTTCCGGCGCCCCGCTAGCCGCTACACCCTGATTTCGCATTGGGTTCTTCCGTATCCTAGCAGCTCCCTGGTCTCGCATCAGGCGCGTCTGTGAGTTATCCACCTTCCTTTTAAATCGGGTTCGCCGCGTGTCTCTCCTAGTGACTCCCCGATCTCGCATTGGGTGCGTTCACGAAGTTTCATCCTCCTAGTAGCTCCTCGGTTTCGCATCGGGTGCGTCTGCGTTTGACTCCAACCTCCCAGAGGTTCCCTGGTTTCGCATCAGGTGCGTCCTCGACGTCAACTATCCTAGCGGCTCCCCGATCTCGCATTGGGTGCGTCCGCGTACTTAACTAACAAATTGAAACCATATTCCTGGGGTAACAACCCCTCGCCGGCCTCTCGCGTTGCTCGCAGCCCTGGCTCGTAACAAAACTGGTGACAGCGGTGGGATACATTCAATTATTTTAGGATCGCTTTAATTTTTGGTTTTTACAAGTTAAATTACTCGTAACTGAGTATCGACAATATACTAGTTTTCGCTAGTCACGTCGTAATATTATAGGCAATATACTAGTTTTCGCTAGTTACGCTTTTATTAAAAAAAAATTATATACTAGTTTTCGCTAGTTACGTTTTAAAAAATGCTGAACGGAATAGCAAATACTTCTAACGCTGACATAATGAACTTGACGGTATCACTTGCAAATTCTATGTCGCTGTTGACGCAAAGGACATGTTTACAAAACGTTACTTCGACAATTCCGACTTTTAATGGGGAAGACCCACCCTTGTCTCGTTTTGCGCAGACTATAGAGGACGGGTTAACGTTGATTCCTGAGGGTACGGAAACCGAGTATCTAGCAATTGTTCTTACTAAACTCGTCGGGCCAGCACGTAGGAGTACTTTAGAACACAAGTTTACGACCGTAAAGGCATTAATTCAGCACTTAAAGAAAAGATTCGCGCCTGGCAAAAGTTTGTCATATTCCCAAGTGGAAATCGCGAAGTTACGCATCCGCGAAGGTGAGAGCCTACGACAATACATCGATAGGACAAGCCACCTAGTCTATCGTACGCGCGGAGCCATTAAGGAAAAATACGAGTTCCACGCTGAAGAATTCATCAAAGAAATGGAGAAGTACGTTCTGGAAAACTTCATCGATGGATTGAAGGTGTCGGCTCTCCTAAAAGATACAGAAAATCTGGAGGAAGCTTACGACGCTGTGCTGCAAATAGATAAAAAACTAAGAAATCGAAGACAATCGCCTCGGAATGAATCACCATCAAGGTGGTCCCGCCGAGAATCTTTCGACCAAGATCCTCGTTCTCGCGAACGTGAAGTGTCGTATCCTCTATCTCCGAGCAGATATGATCGACACAGAGATCGACGCACGAGACCATCTGGTTTTGAGGAGGAAAGAGAAGAACGCGCTTCTGCCTGGACCTTGCGTCACAGGAGCCCCTCACACTCCCCCTCTAATCGCTCCGATTCATCAATGGGAGATGACGGAGAAAAACGGTATACGATTCTAAAGGGTACCGATAAAAATCGCATGTCAAACATGTATTGTTGGCATTGCGGAACTTCCGGGCACGACGGGAAATTCTGCAGGAATCGTCCCCGTAGTCCGCGATTCCGACGAGATTCGCGAGATTCGCGAGATTCGTCTGTGGAATCAAAGAAATTTTTAAACTACGATCGCGCTCACCGTACAGGCGACACGATGAGCGAAAAGAAAGAAGATCGCCCAAGATCCGTCCGCTTCGAAGAGAAACCCTCATCAAGGAAGCACCTGCACCACGGATAAAAATTACGATCCCAGAACTGGAATCAGGAACGGGAGAATTTTTAATTGACGGTGGAGCGTCCGTAAATTTGGTAGTCCTCGACGCTCTAGAAAGAACAGCAGAGATTTCACGAGAGGAAATCGAAATAACTGGACTCACCACAACCCCGATTTTCACCGTAGGGACGACAATTCTCCATATCCATGAAGCCCCAGCAATATTTTACGTAGTAAAACACCTTGCCATAGAAGCAGATGGACTAATCGGAAGCCCATTCCTAAAACAAGAACAGGCTGAGATTTCCTATTACCATGGAACACTGGTATTAAAGAACAAACCTATCAGGCCTATTCGATTTTCAAATTATTTAGAAGCACCAGAAAAACCAACTAAACACCGCATTCCAGCAAGAACCTCACAACAAATCGCTATTCACATAGCTAACCCGAAGATCAAGGAAGGCTACTTGCCTCGCATAAGAACACATGCCCAATTGTACATAGGAGAAGCAGCTGTCATAAACGATCAAGGAAGGTGTCATGTTATGGCAACCAACACCAGCGAAGAAGACCTGGACATAGAAATAGAACCACAAATTTTGGAACCCTATGACATTGTAAGCACTTCGGACGAAGACATCTACTCAGAGGTACAAGGTCATGCTAATTTCAACAACAGAGAAGATAGGGCACAGGGAATCTCCCAAATGTTAAATCTCAAGCACTTGAACAAAGAGGAACTGTGCAGCATCACTGCTCTGTTAAAGGAGTTTCCCGACCGATTTTATCTCCCCGGAGATAAGCTAGGGAAGGCCTCCGATTTCAAACATTCCATACACACGACCGACGAAATTCCAATAAACACAAGACAATATCGCTATCCTCCGATACATCAACATGAGATAAAAAAGCAGATAGACGCATTACTATCCGAAGGAATAATAACTCCGTCGAAATCCCCATATAATTCACCTTTGTGGATTGTACCTAAGAAACCGGATGCACAGGGAAACAAACGTTGGCGTATGGTCATAGACTTCCGTGCGCTCAAGGATAAAACAATTTCTGATAAATACCCGCTACCACAGATTACAGAAATATTAGATCGTCTCGGTGGAGCTAAGTACTTCTCCGTTTTCGATCTCGCAAATGGTTTTCACCAAATAGAGATGGACCCGAAAGATAGGCAGAAAACAGCCTTTACCACACCTAACGGACATTATGAATTTTCACGAATGCCGTTTGGTTTAAAAAATGCACCACCCACCTTCCAACGCCTCATGGATCAAGTACTAACTGGACTTCAGGGAACGGACGTGTTCGTTTACCTGGACGACATTGTGGTTTACGCATCATCACTACATGAACACAACGTTAAAGTCAGGAAATTATTCAATCGTTTACGAGAACATGGCTTAACCCTTCAGACCAATAAATGTGAATTTTTACGGAAAGAAGTTACTTACCTTGGACACATTATTTCAAGACAAGGAGTAAAACCTGACCCCAGAAAATTAAAAGCCGTCAAGGATTTTCCAACACCCACCAATCAGAAGAATATACAACAATTTTTGGGATTAGTAGGATACTACAGACGATTCATATCAGATTTCACCACTAAGGCAAAACCATTGATTAGCCTCTTGGGAAAAGGAATAAAATTCAAATGGACAGAAGAACAGGAAAACAGCTTTAAACAATTACGTGAAGAACTTTGCCAAGAACCTATTTTACAATACCCCGACTTCAGCAAACCATTCATCGTTACAACGGATGCATCAGAACATGCCATTGGAGCCGTGCTTAGTCAAGGCGAGATTGGAAATGATCTGCCGATTGCTTACGCATCGCGCAGCCTCAATAAAGCAGAGAAAAATTACTCGGCTACAGAAAAGGAATGTTTAGCCATGGTTTACGCTGTTCAATATTTCAGACCGTATGTTTACGGAACCAAATTCACTCTTGTGACAGATCACAGACCTCTAGTTTGGCTACATTCTGTAAAAGATCCGACATCAAGACTCATGAAGTGGAAATTGAGACTTCTGGAGTACGATTATCAGGTTATCCATAAATCCGGAAAAACGAATATGAACGCAGATGCTCTTTCACGCAACCCTACCATTTCTTGTTTACCACTTATTTCACGTGAACTTCGAGATCCCGATTTCAAGACCCAACTACCGAAGACACATGAAGACAGACCGGATTCAATTGGACAACGTATCAGACAATTACGTCGAGACCGAGAAAAACGACCGAAATATCAAGAAACAAGCAGTTCAGATGAAAGAGAAGAGCCCGCTCTTGGAAAAGTGCGACACTCTCCCATAATAAACAAAAACCGGTCCCTTCCGAGCCTATCTAGAGAAGTGTTGATGCCAGACGAAGGCCAGGATACCACACACCAGTTTTTACCCGCAGCAAACTCCACAGAAATTTTTTCTACAGATAAGAACCAAAGCTTATCTGATGATTTAATTTCGTTTGAGGAACCGCTCGAAAATACAGTTATTGAAAATACAAACAATTTGCAAGTGGATCCACCTAATATACTGCAGGAACAATCAGACAGAACAGATGGAATTTTACAACCCACCATAATCCGGCTACCCACAAGCGAAACATGTGCAAGGCACTTACCTGACCGTACAGCAGACCCTTACCCATTCTTTGACACCGCTACCGACAGTTCTCCTACCGAAACTGACCTGGAAGCGCCGCCAGAACCAAAACAAAAGATTATCGTTTCTTCAAACACCCTCACAGCAAAAGAAGACAATTACGTGCATTTTATATCAGCCGACTGCAATTTAATAACTCCCATCGGAAAATTACTCTTGGACACCGAATTAATAAACAAACAGGAATTTCTAGCTGCAGGACCAAAGAAGGGACAAGTTGTAATTTCAAACAACGGATTATTTAAAACATTCAGCATAATAATTTCCGACAATTTTTATGATAAACCAAATAGAATGGACATAGTCAACGGATTGAAAACTCTCCAACCAGCTTTAAAAGAACACAGGATCGAATCTTTTCGAATATCAGCCACCGGAGATTTGCATAAATTGCCACTCAACGAATTTTTCAATACATTGGAAGAGACCTTCACAGAGCAAATTCCTCAAATCACAATATGCAATTGCATTATCACCACACCTTCTGCGGAAAATAGACAAGAGATTATTCACGAAGCACACGATAGTTTAATCGGAGGACATAAAGGAGTCACAAAAACCTACAATCGTATTCGAGCAAGATTTCATTGGCCACACATGCGCAATGAAATTCAAGATTACATCCGAAAATGCAAAAGTTGTCAGGAACAAAAATTAGTCCGTGTAAAAACTCGTCAGCCTATGTTGATCACCGACACAACTTTGGACGCATTTGATAAAATTTCTCTGGATACCGTTGGACCATTACCAGTCACACCAGGAGGCAATCGATACATTCTTACTATGCAGGATAATTTAACCAAATACTGTATTGCAGTAGCAATACCCAACATCCGAGCGACTACCATTGCCGATGCTTTCGCAAGGCATTTCATCGCAGTTTACGGAACACCTCGAGCCATATTAACAGACAAAGGAACCAGTTTTATCGGAAGCCTCATGAAAAACTTATCTGAAATTTTCAAAATCAAACAGATCACTACTTCAGGATACCGACCGCAAACCAATGGATCATTAGAACGAAGTCACATCGTACTCACGGAATATCTCAAGCATTACATGGATAATTACGAGGACTGGGATTTGCTAATTCCTTTTGCAATGTTCTCTTACAATACCTCAGTTCATGAAGCCACCAATTTTACACCATACGAATTAATTTTTGGTAAACAAGCTCGGGAACCAACCTCATTTCCAACTGGTACGAACTTGAAAACGTATGGAGACTATTTAACAGAGTTAATAACCAATATAGTCCGAATACGTAATTTGGCTGCAAACGATCTTAATAAAGCAAAAGCTCGCTCAAAAAGCTACTACGATTGCAAGGCAAACCCTGCCACATTTAAAGTAGATGATTTCGTTTACGTACTCTTGGAACCTCGTACTAGCAAATTCGACCCCCATTACATTGGACCGTACAAAATACTAGACGTGACAGACTTGAATAATGTTGTATTACAAACACCAAACAAAACAATAACTAAACATCAAAATAAATTAAAACATGCTTATTTTGAACCAACAGCCGGGAATGACCATGATTCTCTTTTGCGTACTCCTGCTGCCACTGACAATGGGTCAACACCCGGGAGATAAAGACTCAACAATAGAGATATTACAACAAGACACCGGCTTATTCTTTGAGAAATTGTCGGACATCCGGATCTATCAAACACAATGGCGCGTAGTAACTTCGCTCGACGTCAACAAATATCTACAACACGCACCACCTGTACAATTGATTTCCATAATCGACCAGCTCTGCAAAAGGCACGAAGCCACCAAATGTCTCAACGAAGACCTCGGACCTCGATTGATAAAGAAGGAAGAAAACACTCGTTATTATCGGAATTTGATAAAATCTGCAATGGGCGACCACCCATACCTCAATACAAAATCACCCCCACGTAATGCACCATTTGGATTCATCGGAACAGTCAGCAACATCCTCTTTGGAAACGGAAAAGATTAGTATTTCTTAATTTCTTCATTTCTAATTTCTTTTATTAGTATTAGTATTTGTATCTAGAAAACCTAGATACACATACTGTAATTAATTCAGATTTTTAGGTAGAACATTCTATTGTAAGAAATTAAAATCCTCAAAAAAGAACAGAAAATATGCAGATTACCTAAACCAGACTTTCATATGTTCTAAATCTAATATATTTAATAAGATATTATCGAAATAATTTTTTACAACAAAACGGTCAGGAATCGATTTTGTCCAGTTAATAAACGTCTACTCTGAATCAAGGGCCGGATTAAAAAGATGAGACACGAAGTACGCCGACAAATGATAGGCAAAAACATGCCAGCGGGCGCTGGTCAAAAATCGAAGGGCGACACGTGTCCTCGGAGGCTGAATTGATACGATCAATAGGGAGAGGACAAACAAAGGGGTCCGCACCCCTGTATTTTCCGACGCGAATTAAATTCTCAATTTGATTCACCGTGTAGTCGTCCGGAAACAAGCCGGGCAAAATTAACAACAATCGAACGAACAAGATGGTGGCGAAAATGAACAGAAGACAGCCCTCGGGTGTATGAACGACGAGAAGAAAGAAGCAACGTACATACACGCTGCTCGCGTGATCACCAACGGGGGTGGGTTGGCGTAAGGAATCCTGACTATTTCGAAGAAACGGGGAATGGACACATCGAATAATTTTAATCGATCAGCGGGAAACATGCCACGGTAAATGCGAAATTCGGAATGCATCACCTGTGACCCAGAAATCGTAATCGAGATGGATCGACAGGCAATTTTAACTTCCTGCAAAATTTTTGCATTCTTGAAATGGGAACCTGGGCTCCCGTGTGCTACTTCATTTCAAGAGTTAGTGGAAGCAATTCGTTCTACACGAAAATTGTCAAGAAGAATATTTTTTAATGGTCAATTTAATCCCTTAAACGTTCCCAAATATCGATCTGTTTAAAAATTACGTAAAATAACACTAAAACGGCGGGACCCGTTGAAATGAGTCTAAACAATGTTCTCAAATCTTCATTTGTCTAAAAAGCGCGTGAATAGACACTGGAACTAGAGGCCTAAAGATTAAAAATTGTATAATTCACGAGCGTCGACAGACTGCGCAAACGCATTCACGGAAGATCGTTCAATAAATATATTTCAATATGTTTCACTCAGCAGCTACACGGTGTTGACGGGAATAACACGATTTTCTCTCTGTAGAAATGTTCCAGCGTGGAATGACAATTTCGTGTTCGTTCGTGCGTCACTGCATTCTCTTGAAAGCCACTCGAGAGCCATTCAGACCCGGTCACATTTTCGCCGACAAAATAAAATGCAACAATAACCACAGTAAAAGCAAACGTTTCAGGCGATGCACCTAAAAATTTCGAAAGTCCCGACCAATCGTCTTACATCGAAAGAAAATTATAGGTGGTAATAAAAATTGATTTTGAAGTTCGATAAAGAAATATTACGTCACTAGCATGTGACCGACGTGTTAGTCCAAGTTAACGACAGAGATAAAATCGTAATACAGTGAATTCTCGATTTTCGTCACAGGTCTTGCCAGCGTCAAGTATCGTCCAGGAGACATGTTTACACTCCTCGGCGTCCGAGGCCTCTCGAGCTCCGCGGTCCCTCACGGGGTATACCCCGTAGTGGGGATAGTTCCGCGACGTTTATCATGCAGGCCTTGGCGACATATATAGAGAAATCACTTTGTATTACAAAATACTAGAAAGAGAAAAGGGAAGATGAACAGAGATAAAATGATGTTCATTCAAAGTTAACAGACATGGATTCACCCAGCGGCGAGCGAAATTGACAAAGCCCGCCCGGGAAACAATAATTATGAAACTGCGAAACCGAGAGGGGCGAGTCTCGTCCACTGCGAAATTGAATGATCGATGAGTATTTGGAAGCAATTGCGGTGCTGGCAAAGAGCGTCTCAAACGGGAGAAGTAATACGCTCGTTATGCACTTTATACAAGCAACAGAGGCTGATGAGACAATTAGTCGATTCGACCGAGATCGGATTAATTGATTTGTAAGTTTGCGGACCGGCGAGAACTCTGCACAAGAAAAATTGTATCTGCATTCTATCGATGCGACTTGTCAATAAACGGACATTTTAGTTTTATTCAAGTATATAAAATCGTGATTTTACAACACTCTGGTCATTTGTTGTCCAATTTTTTCGCTGACTTGTAACTAGACTTGTAGATGACTAAAATACAGTAGTGTGCGAATTAATGCGAACATACCAATATTTTTAATGTCTTATTAGTTTTCTAAATTTGGCAACATGACTATGTCAGTGGTTGCTGTGATGACCTGTTAGGTATTGACGTGTCGTTAGTGGATAAGTCTGTTACAAATTACATAATTACATAATTATTTCATTTCCGCTAACGACGCGTCAATACCGCTCGACCGGTCAGCGCAGACTAATTCATCAAACGTACAACAAAATGGCCGCAAGCGCTGACAAAGTCATGATGCCAACTTCATGTTGCAAGGTCCAATCAATTTACTCTGAATTTTAGAAATTTTCGAAGATCTTCTCACACTATAAATGTGTAAAGGTTCGTAATTTAATTACAGTAAATTCAATACGGTCCCAAGGAACAGCAATCTCTTAATTGCGCTCGTACACAAGCTTGTAAGTACTGGCTGCTAAGGGATGAAAAGCATCGTTCATGGTCTCGCATTTTAATATCCGCGAATCGATCGGCAAGACCCTCTGTCCGGCTCTGCACGGATGGTCTGCGAGTGAAATTAGCCAGCAGGCCATCAACGTGTAATAAAGTTTGTTTAATCAGTCACGATTACAGAGAAAGAGGCATTGCGAACGGTAGTCGAACCGGAAACGCGCTTCAATATCCGAGGATCGAATTTTCCACATACCAGGGATGCTGAACGCACTTCATTCCGTTTCTTAATTTCCATTTCTACAAACCGATTGTAACCTCGTAATGACTATTGCCTGGGCCCGCTTGGGGGGGGGGGGGGGGGGGGGACAACCCGGGCACTTGCCCGGGGCGCCAAAATTTAGGGGCGCAATTTTGGCTGTAAGTTTGCAATTTGTTTTTTTGCCCGGGGCTTCGTAACCGCTGGAGCGGGCCCTGCTATTGATCATCCCAAGCTGTCACACGGAGAAATGCTAACAAATCGTTCGAATGCATGACGAACATGTAATTAATATACCGTCGATGTTTATTGGCAAATACAATTAGCTAGAACGAAATGTGCGCTCACGTCGTTGCTCGTTATACTGATATTCCAGATAAGCCGTAGGCTATGGATTGACGATTCGCATTAATTTAACGGGATTAAATTCCTGTTGCAGTAAAAATCTTCCAAAAGGAGTTCGGGTTGGAACAAAATGGCGCGTGTTCTATTTAAAATCGATGGACAAAAAATGTAATAACGACTGCCTGAGAACCTCGCTGGTTCTAAATTTTAATAAATTTTATTTTATTATTTGACTACTAGGAATATCGCCATTTTCGTTATCCCGAGGTAACAACTTTCTCTTCCACAACCAGCTATGAAACCACACTGTCAAGCAATCGCAGTTAAATTACATCCCCGCGAACCCTCGGGAAATGGAAAACTTTCGACATCGAAGACGCGAGAAGTTCGCACAGGACACGGGCTCGGACACGAGAGATCCTAGGAGCGTGATTGGGGGCTCGTTCAGCTGGAAAAGATCCTAACCACGTGCTTATGCTCCCTAACACGGCTATCTAAAGTCGCGCATAAACGCCTCCAAGATCAAGACGGATTTATTCGTCCGTTTGTCAACCGCTTACCCGACTTTTCCTTCGAACCGTGTTGCACAACGTTCCCGTGAAAATTGAGTTGTTGCGACGAGTGCCATTTCGCTTTGTTCTATGCAGTTTTTCCGTTCTTAACGCAACGACCTCGTTCTCGAACCCTTCAACGAAATAGCTGATGCCCTTTGTCCCGGAAATGTACCTTCGATTTCCTCTGTGCGCGCAGACCGTCGCCAGTATAATGGCTCAAAGATAAATTGTAACAGATACGCCAATTTGGTCTTACCATCTCGTAATTGAAATAGTGGAATGACATTTCTCCCTTTCCTTGTGTTTTATTCGAATTACACTTTCTCTTTCTCTCTTTCTCCCTCTCTCCTTCGTTAAGGGAATTCAAGTACCTCTGCTTGCTCGCCAAACTACATTGCATTTAAGAGCCAAGACTCCGCAGATTCGCGATAAGGTACAGTGACCACATTACCGACAAAAATAGGCGAAAAATGGTTTTACGTGCCCCAACTTTTCGTCCTTATATGAGAATATTTTTCGCTGGGAAAGCGCTTCTTTGAAAGAGGAAGGTTCAGTCTAGCGCGCGTTGATCATGAGCTGACGAGATTATGCAGATATTTGGTAATATTAATATAAGCATTAGAAGTAGGCCAAAAAGTCGAGAGTAGCGCGCGCTAGAAAATATCACCGGCTACAAATTGAGCTATATTTTGTCCTGATTCTCTGCGAAATAAACCGAAAAACTTGAAGCACGTTTCCGCCGTCAGAATTCATGATATCGATAATACAGAGCAAAAAATGTGACAAGTTTAGTCACAGACTTAAGACCCGTCGGATCAATACCAAGACGGATCTGAAGTCAGTGCCTGAAGGCTGTGAACAGAAATTATACAACAGTTACCGATCTGATGACTCTGAAAAAGTCACGTGACTACCCTCGGCTCTTAATTACAATTTAATTCGCGGTAATTCGTAACCCAGTGGTGAACTGTACTGAATCCATCAGTTTGTCGAAGCTGAAGTTAGTCTAGTCAACTTTACCAGTCTGGAATTGCAGATTGATGCGAAAGGAGCTCTGCAAATTTGTTTATAACATCCCAAAAAGAGAGATTCGTATATATTCAAGTTTTCCATACGAGCAGTTGACCCTGCAATATTTTCTGCCATTACCATCTTAAAAAACCTCAAAAAGCGTTCCAGTCTGGTTCGACCAGTGACCCGCAAAATGGTTGTTCTCAAGATTAATCTTGATCGCGCATCGCGGTCAAATTAACGACAAGGATCGATCAGTTTCGGGCTTCGTTGCAAGGATGCGCGACAGGTATTGTGTTTGATGCATCGGCTACCTCGTACTGGGAGTCGTTAATGGATTTTAATTAATGCGTCTTCCTCAGCCAGGTGCTGGTCCCCATTAGCACGTTTAATTACAAGATGTTCTCCGGACGCTGCTCAAGCGTCATCAGCGCAAATAACAGAACGGTCGATCGGAAGGAAAAAGCCCGACTGCGACAAATAATTCAGCCATCCTGATGCGCCCGAGCACTATAAATATTCGCCGAACTACGCGCTTCGGGAAGAAGACGCGGGAAATACGGCAATTTCCGTCGACGTATCTTCAGCGAACAAAGACCACCTAAACTAACCTAAAGTCCACCAAACTGCACCGGACCAATACACCGATTCGTTCCCATCAAAAAGAGGAGAAACGAAGAAGAGAATTATCGAATTATTATTATCAGTGCTGTTGCAGATACGTAGGTGCACGCATTCACAATTTGAACCACGCGTGAAGGGCTCGAAAGTCTTTCAGTGTAAATCCAATTTTCTTATTTTAATTTTTATATTTCTGGAATTGTTAATATTACATATAGTCTTCCGAACGTTTATGCACACATCTTTTGACATCGTCGATTTAGAAAAATTAAAGGAACTGTTGCTCAGTGATTTTTATGCAAAATAAAAATTTTCAAGCCTTGGAAGCTACATTGACATTTATTTCTTTTCTCAGTGTTCGAGCAATCAGCTGTTCGGTGCCGCTGTGCGTCCGCACGCACACACAGCAAATTAGCGACTGTCGAACTTTGCTTGTACTGAGGACTCGGCCGTCGTCGCGGTTCGTCTCCCTCTCACGACGCACACTTTGGGTGGCTCGGGTAGTTCCGGGTGCGCGGCGAGGGGAGAGAGCCGCGTCAATATGCACTGCAATCCGTCGAGCCCTCGCTCTCTTTTCCGAGAATCGCAGTGGTAACAATAATAAATCAGTTAGCTCTCCCACAAATCACATTTTATTTCTCAAATCATTCGGATCGTAAGTTAAAGGTTCCTCGTTACGGAACCCAACGAAGATCCAAAACACTCCGTAACAATGAGAAGCTGAAAATAATTTTCAAAAAGTTATCTATTCGATCGATTCATTTTCGTTATAAATGCGTAAAATCCCATAATGCAAACGCGTTGACGTTGGTGTGGTGTCGTCCATGCGCGGTGCTTTTAATTGAGCCTGAATTCGATTACTCGGCTGTGGCGTTTACAACCGATATTTATGTAATTAGAACCGCGGTTTAATTCTGACACGGCCTTATTGCGGAAAGAGCCCTCAGTAAATATCGATTTGCCAATAATAACTTCAACAGTGTTCGTTCGTTGGTCGGGTCACCCTAACCCCTTCGTGGAATCGAACGATCGCAGTAAAGCGACCGACAACAATCGAAAAGAATTCCGACGCGAGTTGGTCGCGACAAACGGGAAGACATAGCGGTCGGAGCCGTAGCTGGTAGGCCGACTTGTGCCTCGGAAAGTTCGCAATCATGTTCGTTTAAGATGGCTTTCGTTACAAATCGCCGACTCGAATGCCCGGCGGCAACGCGCTCCGAGGAAATACGAAACTCCGAAGAAATAGAGGAACTGCCGGCGACAGTTTACCGTGTACGTAGCTAATCGGAACGGTGCTCACCCCATTATAACTGAAAATATGGCTGACAGCGAACCTCCGGTGCCGTTACCCAACCGAGACAAGGATAACAGCGGTCTTGAGCCCTTTTCCTCACTCTACCGAATTACCCCCTCCTCGCCGGGTCGTCGACACCCCTCAATGCCACCCTTCGGCTGACATTGAGGGCCATAGTACCTTCTTTGGGTTCAGCTTCACCCATGATGTGCAAAATTAAAAAATGTGACAACAAATTTTCTCCGCGGTTGACGTAAAGTTCTCAAAAAAATTGTTTACATCAGCTAAGAAACTAATTTTAAAATCTCGAAAAAATTGAAGCCCAATGAGTGTTATCGTCTTTTCGAAAGTGTCCGATTACTGCCGTTTCCTGCCCAATTCGAACAACCTAGTGTCCGTAAATATAAAATAACACAGTTTTCGTAAGCTAATGATTTTACCATTGGTACTCATTCCCAAATTTTGGGATCACTGTACCAAAGCCCTTGGGAAACAGAAATTCTCGAATCAAGACACTTCCATTTTTCCACATCTGCCATAAGCTAATGATTTTTCTTTTCACTGTTATTCGTCCCGAAACTTTGAGCTCACTATACTGATCCTTAGGCAGACCTGGAAAAATTTTAGTTAAAAGAAGAAATAGCTATTCGAAATAATTTATTTCCCACCTTTATTTCCATATTGCTGTTTGCAAATAAAAATAGTATTGATTCATTTGAGACATTAGCAATTTCAAGTATTATATTATTTCAATATTTATATTTCTTTATTTCAAATATGTCACAAGAGTGTCGGTATAAAGTATACTCAAACGCGACAATCTGGGCACCAGATATAATTTTGAAAAATAATTTCACAATTATCTCAAACAATTATTAGATAAACTAATTATGTTATTGAACACGTATGGGAAATGTGTATGGGAGGGGATGACGGAAGAGGATGGCAGGGGTTGTTGCGGGAAGTGCTCGGGGGCCGAGGGGGAAGGGGAGGAATGGTTGAGGAAGGTGGACGAATGGTGGGAGAATATGAGTGGAAGAGGGGGTCCACGAGGTTAGGGAAGGGGGCGGAGGTGTGTGTGTGAGAGAGAGAGAGAGAAAAGACAGGTATGCTGTGTATTATTATTTTTTCTGTGATAAGCTTTTGATATTTAATTGTTGTTTTTTGTTACATAATGTAACTTATTGTAGGTTAAGTTATTGTATTTCTGGCGTTGGTTATTTTATTTTTATATTGTTACTTTTATCCTATTTTATGGAAAGTCGACAAGATCTCTCTCTCTCTCTCTCTCTCTCTCTCTCTCTCTCTCTCGCTTGTGTATAAAGCTGTGTGCGGTTTTGCGTGGTAAGGTAATTGGTAAGTTAGGCTAAGGTTAGGATAAGAGCGGGGAAAGGAAGGAGATGCAATGGGAATTGTAACCCTGAGGGGAACAATAAATGATATATAACTAATTATGTTATTGGAAATAATGTTTCAAATGTTTCTGATATAATTTTGGAAAATAATTTCACAATTATCTGAAATAATTATAAAATAAACTAATATTTTATTTGAAATAATGTTTCAAATGATGTCACTTCTAAAGCAATCACCACACTCCGGGTTTTATCCGTTTATGGAAAAAATGAGTAGGTAAAGTTTAAATTATGGTTATTAGCGCGTGTTATAGGTGAGCATCAAGTCCGTACAATGTAGCGAAGACGGAATAACAAATGCATCTAGGCCACGCGGCTGCCGTAGCTTCTGATTATCAGTTGTAAAAGATGGAGACAGGCCCTCGAGGTGTTCGTCTTTTGCTGCAAACTACTTATAACTTGTCCTTGATATAATATTTACAAACAGTCTTGTATTCTGTGCAGCAATTTTAACGATTTTTAGTTGACCATCGGCAATGTAGGTTGCACTTGAGTTGATTCGATGACAGAGCACCTGCGTTTCAGTCACTCAACGGTTAACAAAGTTGCAGCCAGTAATCAGCACTGACCTATTCACCGCGGGTGTGAGTATGCAAAGTGTTGGTTCTCTATTACTGTTGCCATCAATCTCACTAAAATAGTTCTCTTTAACTTAAGGGTATATGCAACCTTGTAGACCTCATAAAATCGAGTGAATCTAACATTTTTCTCTCGCGTACAAAGATACTGTAAACAAAAGACATTCTTTTAGAGAATATTAAGCAACATTTTAGCTTTATTCTCATATTTTTGTTTTTACGTAAAATTGCAAAATGGAGGAGTTATATAACATGTAGCTGTCTAAGGATGAATATAATTGCTTCAATTAAAAACTGTGTTCCCTGTAAAATATAATATAGCTACCAGGCCGTTGCAAAACCGCTGTAATTTATCTCGGCGAATTTTTATTTTGCAATTCCAACGCAGTGGGCATTCCATTACACTATGCACCGAAATAGATTGAACGGTTAGACGGAAAAAAAATCTATAAATCTATTCTATTCTAAAATAATAAATCTGTAATGAAAAAATCTGCGGCAAGTTTGATTGAATAATAACTATCGGAATTTCTTTCGGGGCATAGTCCGGGCTCCGATATCGGGAAAACATCCCACGATTAGGAATAATCTTTTCGGCTATCAAAAGTTTTCGAGTATTTCCGATATCATCGCGAACCGAATTACGCTTTGATAAATTATAATTAAATTACTCCTTTAGACGCTCTTTCAATTACTAAAGAGTCAGTTCGTCATACCGAACCGTAAGATTTTTCTGGATGAATTAGTTTACTACGCGAAGGGAAAAAGAAATTTCGAAAGAATTGCGGGGAAAATACTAAAAGTTCTTTTGTACGAGAGAAAACACACAGAAAATGAAAATTACTTGCATAGCAAAATTTTAAAAATTCGGTTCCAACCAATTGCAATTTTTTTATAAAAGATTCTTTTATTTCAGAAAATTCATTCTTCTAACATTTCGAAGAGAGCAAAGTCGTTTCGTACAATTTCATACATAATAGGAGCATATAATAACCCCTCGAACCACTTTAAAATAAAAGAGATTGATGATCTACTGAAAACAGGGAACAAAGTTCTAATAATTGGAGACCTTAATGCAAGACACCCAGCTTGGAACAATACAAATCTGAATAGCAGTGGAAGAAAAATATATAATTACATTGCAAACAATAATAGCGGCATACTCTTCCCCAATGAACACACACACTATCCCACTAATGGACAACCACCATCCACAATAGACATTGCCATAAACAAAAACATACGAGACATCTCCGAAATGCTGGTTTTACACGAACTAAGCTCAGATCATAATCCTGTGATAATGGAACTGGGAGTATAAATAGTAAATGATCTAGAGAAAAAGGGACTCAACTATAAAAAAGCAAATTGGAAATGAAAGATCAATTACTTTTAGTTTATTTATTACATCTGTAAATTGTACTTACTCCATAATCAAATTCCTCCGGATTGCTTAGAATTTCTTCAACCAATTCTAACCTCTTCTAACGATTTTAGCGGGAATTTTAAATTCGGGAATTTGTTCAGAAACGACACGCTGCGTGATCCTCCTGCGTTATTGATTTGTGTTATCTCCTTCAGCGCACGCATCTCTGCTAATACTTTTGTGAGCAGAACTCTCGTCAAATGGTTCTGCAGTATTAGTGTTTTTAACATCCCATCTCTTTTTTGGCACCCCTTGCAGCAATTATTTTCCGTTTGCTCTCCTATTAATTGTTTGTTAGATATTATATGTTTTAAAGTGAACTTATTTATCTCTAAAATATTTTTCTTAACTTACCAATACTACACTGCTTATCGGAATGTATCTCATCCTCTTGTCCCTCTCCCTGCGATTCCTCGCCAACAGAGTGCGAACAAGCGGCTGAAAAGAAAATATATTTTGATTAAAAAGATATACTAATTACAGAACCAGAATGATTTATAACTATGAATGTAATATATAATGTTTTATAGAGTGCTTTCTTTTGAATTTACATACCTATGTTCCTCTGTTTTTTCAAATCTGGAGCAGGGTAGAAAACTGCTGCCTCGTCAGAGGAGGTACTGTCTTCTAATGTAAACGCTGGCCTCTTTCTTCTCTCCGATGGTGACTCTGCCTCCGATTGCAGATCGCTCGTCTCCTCTGCGGCCTTTGCCTTGTTTCTGGCCTTCGTGTAGTCATCTAGAAGCATTAAACGAAAGCGTTACAAGCGTTATTATTTCAATTGTACATTTAGAGTGTATAATAATTGTGTTTCGGCGTCGACCGACGGTCGGAGCAGCCTCATGCCGGGACCACTCAGAGTTGAGCGCGCAAAGGAATCCACAGGATGGGTCAGTGAGAGGTTGAGAGAGAGAGAGAGAGAGAGAGAGAGAGAGAGAGAGGGGGGGTGAGGGAGAGGGAGAGGGAGAGGGAGAGGGAAAGGGAGAGGGAGCTGATATTAAACTGCACTTTATTGATCGCAGACCGATCACAGGCGGCACGACCGGCCGGTCACTCGCGAGCGATGGAGAGAACGAGAACGTCGCGAGCGCTAGAGAGAAAACGAGAACGTCGCGATCGCTAGAGAACGAGGACGTCGCGAGGTGCGCACGATCGAGAGAGAGAAAGCGCGATCGAGAATCGCGAGCCGGCGGATGGACGGATATCTTGCGCGTGCAGATTTCTGCCGTCGGAACGCGAAACGGAAATCTTGAGCGGCACGAAACGCGTGCCGCCGCGATACGGAAATGTTCAACGCGGGCGACGGAGATCTTCAACGCGCGGCAGAATGCACGTAACGCGGCGCGGAAGATTGTAGAAAATACTGCGAACGAGCAGTTCGAGATCGCGAGAGTCTCCGAGCGAGAGATTTTGAAATCTGACCTGAGCGAGACGAGCGCGAGCAGCAAACTAGCGCGAGAAATATGACTGAAGACGAACGTTAAGAGCGTTAAGCAGCGTGATGCGAGTGACGAACATTAAGAGAGTGAGAAGGCACACGCAGGTGCCTTAAATAACAAGGACCATCGAATGTGGAGCACCGTGATTGGTGCTCCCGAATCGGATAATCCTTGTTTGTCTCGATTTGAAGGATTCGAGCGTTGAAATTCGGCCAATGAGAGACGAAACTGTTGCTACGCGGTGTCGAGCAACGGCGACACGCGTTCTTGCCGCGTGTTGACATACGAGACAAAAACTGTATGATACAGCGGTCGCCAGTTGAGACAATAGCCGCCGAATTCCAACGCTTGAATCCTGAACAAATTGTAACTTACCGAAAGTGCTGTTTCTAAAAATCTTGACCTTGTACTTGGTCCATAAATTGTTACTGGCCTCCATTTTTTTTATTGCGGTCATCAAACGACCCCGTTGCAGTGGTGGCCAGTAACAATTTTCGCCCTCTAACCAGTTTGTTGGCACTGCCTCCACGCTGCCATCTTCGATGAACTGAACCACCGTCCACGTTGCAGTTTCCATTGTTTGCTTGCCTAGAATTGAAAAATACAGTCAAAATTTCTATGGCATGGTTTATAAGAAAACATACTAATTTAAACATTAATTAAAGAGATATATACGGAAATTAAGAGAAGTTATATCAATGTAACAAATATAGCGGAAGAGCATAAGCAAAAACACGAACGATAACAAATAGTAGCAATAAAAATACTTACTTGTCCGAATATTACAAGAATGACGATTTGGAATTATGTTGTTCTCACTTCACACACTTGCTCCTGCTCCCAGATCGATTCACTCGCAAAATTACTTAAAGTGCCGAATACGTCTCCGGATGGTTCCACGATAAGTAATGAGAAGTCACTCGCGCTCCTAGAAGACACCCTCGCCCATCCCCACTCCGCGGCCAGATCCCTTAAGAACAAGGTATCGTCCACAGTAAAGACCCTTAACTTTCTAAACATGTGTCAACGAAAGCTCCGAATCGGGTGTGAGTACAACCTCAAGTTGCCAGCCATCGCACAGTGGCGAATTCGGCCGAGTTCGTGGCCAAAATTCGTATCTTCAAATCTATGATGAATTATTGAAATAAATGACGACGATACGACTCCCCTAAAGACGTCTTTTTCAAGACGTGGTTTTAACGTCTGAAATACATACCGAAATAAAACTAACATCTGAAATATAGCTATGTTAGTACTTTTTAATTTGTACTATGTATGTACAATATCTCTTTTTTTACACAGAAGAGCATGCGTTTATGTTTTAAAAATTAACACCAACACTAAAAAATATTGTTCACAGAAAGTTCTAGCCCCCGGTAACATGACGGGTTTTATATCTGACTAATCCGGTACTGGCAGACCGAGGGTAACTTTTTACCGTCAATTTGTGCTGCCTCACCTTATCTGGCGATACTGACAAGGGATCATATTCAGATGCGAAAATCCCATTTTGATGAGACTTATGGGAGCTTATACATAGTTCTTTGAAAGAAATTTGACACGTGCTTTTTTATCAGCAACCATCCACTCGGGGATTAAAACCATATTTTTTGAGATATCTCGGAAACCAGACGTCGAATAAATTTGAATTTTTTTTAAATTGTGTGTTTTTCAATGGGAAATGTAGTCGCGCAAGAAAATTTTAACAAAAGTTTTTTGTTTAAACAATATATTAAAAATTTGATTTTTTTTCAGTTTCCCTTATTTATTGTTAGTTCATTTTAATGTAAACTTGGGTGTGTGATCTTTGATCCAAAATAGGGGGTACATGTTTTTTTTTGCCATTTAACAATAATTATGCATAATGGAAGATATTCTTGCGCCTGGCGTGCGTAGGAAGGAATTCTGGCTGGTTTTATCGAAATATAAGCATTTAGTATAAACCTGTATAGTATTTTAAACAATACCACTGGGTTATGTGTCGTTTATTATTTTATTAGTAGCGAGAGAAGGTGGCGCAGGTAGCAGCGTGACGCGGTGCTAATTATAATTACGGCGCGCCGCAAAAAAAATCAAATTTTTAATATATTGTTTAAACAACAAACTTTTGTTAAAATTTTCTTGCGCGACTACATTTCCCATTGAAAAACACACAATTTAAAAAAAAATTCAAATTTTTTCGACCTCTGGTTTCCGAGATATCTACAAAAATATGGTTTTGACCGCCAACTTTGAGGGCTGTTTTCACCCCTTCAAAGTGGATGGTTGCCGATAAAAAAAAACAAGTGTGAAATATTTTTCAAAGAACTATAAGCTCCCACAAGTTTCATCAAAATCGGATTTTCGCATCTGATTATGTTCCCTTGTGAGTATGAAAGGGACGAGGAGTTCTAGCAATAAATGACGGTCGACGAAGCGAGGCTCTACTGTAATTATTTCTCTTTCTATCGATATTTTACCGACCGTATATGACACCACATTTTAAAAAAGGACATCTTAAACAATATCATATGATGAAGTCTATTGCCAAAACAACCGCTGGTAACCAATGCGTTAACTATTTCTAGCCCATCATCATGTTTTCTATCATCCTACCAATGATTCACAGATTAAATAGGAGTCACGAGTGACCGACGAGGAATAAGTCGTAGCCAGAAGAGAACAAAAACACGAGGGGTCAACCGTATGGCGATCAGACGTATTAAAAACGCCGTAAGCAATTCTCCCCCTAAATTCTCTTCCCTTGGCGCGGTTCTCATCTCTGACGGTCGCAGGGGTGGGAAGAAAGGATGTCACGTATATACAGTTTCGCTGTCAAAGGGACGATACGTACTTTCGCACGAATTATGAAAAGGTACACCACAAGTGGGTAGCGATATTGTTACCACCGGGATGCTTCTGTTCTCACTGAAGAAAAGGGTGGTATTTGCTGAGAGCACGTGGGTGGTACACACCGCGACATACATTCTGTGTAAGACTCTAGCAAACCGCGCGTGCCTGTGTTGCACGAAAAAATTTGCCCTTTCCGGAGGCGATGCTTTATTTCCAGAGAAACTGTTTGTCCCTGAGCCTCGTGGCTGGAAAAATTATGATAGTGGAACTGGCAAAAGTGGAGCTAACACCTCTCCTCACCTGTGAAGAAATGCGGAAAATACGAAGCGGATACTGTTGCTCAACGTATCCTCTTCGAAACGGATTTATATTATTTAGTGATTGTAAAATCGAGGCAGCCAATCGATGGGGGCAGAAATAAAATAAATCAGCATACGAGAAGCATGTAACAATTTCCGATATTTCGCAGCCGATTGAACGACCAGCGATCGAGCAGTGGCTCCTGAAACTTATTACTCTGACGCAACGGCGAAGGGCAGAGGGGGTGGGGCCGACACGAACGTGAACGCTACCAAGCAGAACCGGGGGTAATGTAGAATGAAAAACGAGGAAAAGTCGAAGATAAAATTTCAGTGTAGCTGGAAAACGCGGAGTATCAAGCCGATTTTTCCTTACGGTGCTGAAAACGTAACAATGAAATTATTGGCCACACCTAACACTGATTCCTACCGTGTCCCTGCTGGCCAATCCCGCGAATGGAAACGATAAAATCGGATTTGTTACGTTCTGTCGAAAGCTCTTGATCGGGATATTAAATATCTTCACATTCAAATTCGTGGAATTTAAAAGGTTTTTGTATCAGCCCATTGAGAGCATCGAATTTAAAAAATTATATTTTGAAGGATCATTCGTCCCAGGCTAAACGAACAATGATTAACAAGACCGAGGATTTTATAGATTCGTGTTAAAAATGGATGGATCAAACGCAAAACAGTATAGAAGCATTTAGAAAATCTAGAAACGCATAAACGATTTAAAAGGGAAATAAATTTCGCAAGGGAAATGAATATCGCCCAACGCAGGCGATATTTCTTTCGCATTAAAATTCGCAATATATTGATTAATATTTCGTCCGAACGACTCGATGACTCTTCTCTCTCCGTAAACATGTAATCTGTTAAATTTTCGATTTTAATAAGCGCGGATATGTCCGGCCAACGGGCAAATAGACCATCCACGCGATTATACACAAAACGCGATAAAATAAACGCGTCATTTGTTGCGAACGTGATTTTTATTTTATTTCCAATCTCGCGAAATCCCATGGTCATTTACGGAAGAATTGAAATAAATATTTTTTTAAATTTTCAATGTACTGTTCAATGACCCGCGTTTTTCGTTAATAACTCCTTAACGAAGTCGAGCAGAACATTTTCACGGAGGAAAAAGTTATATAAAATTTATTGTTATGATAAAAGTTATTATAAAAAGTATATTCTGCAATGATTACACATCGACTTCTGTTCTCTACAATTTTTTTTTTTTTATTGAAAATTGCAGAGAACAGAAGTTAACTAAAAATGTATTCCTTCTTTCAACAATTCTAATGAACAGAGAATAATGTAATAACTAGACTGTGGATCTTTATCTTGTATTTTTGATTTTTATTTAGTGACGACAATCTATAACTTTAACCATTTGTCCTGCTTTAACTGCAAAAGATACGCGAACTCTTTTCACACGCGACGATTCTTTGGACTCGCCCGAGTTGAATGGCGTATTTATTGTATAACATTTTTGTATAAAATTAATAAAATAATATAATATTAGATTTTCTGAAGATTTTTGGAGGATAAATTAATTTTTTTGTTTCTTCGGACATACGCTCGAAATCGTTGAAAATCTGACTGAACGTGTTCTCGATATTTCTATAAAGTGATGTGAAATCATCATTTTAACGTTAAAAATTAAGGGTTGTAGGCAAAATCTACCTACGTCATAGAGTGAACCGTCTCCCTTTGGGCATATCGTGAAAAAGCTGTTACAGGTGATACAGACGTAGCGTTTGATGAATCAAATAAAATAGTGGCGCAAGGGACAGGAGAAGATATTGTTGGACACTGTGAAATTTGCTGATCTTTCGGAATTGCTTTCCCAGAGACCGTGCGACCGATTCTATTGAAACTTTTAGGGCGATTCGTCATACCGTTGACGTAACGAAAGAAAATTGCTTCGACAGGAAAATATAGTTATTGTCGATATAAAAGCGTCATTTCTGACGTCTTGTGTCTATCTAAAAGTGACAATTCAAAGTGACCTGATATTTTTCATGATTTCCTTTGTAACAGTGAATTGAGCCTGTGAATCGTGAACGTTCCGAGAGAAAGCAATTTTTACGGAAAATCCCATGAAACAATTTATTTTAATAGTATCATCGTTGTTAGAAATTCTAACTGTTAATAGAGATTTTAAGAAATTAGAATTGTCCCAAACAACGCGTTTTACGTTCTACGTGTCGTGCTGAGTATCGTAGGAGCATGAACTGATCGCGTGCCATAGCTCTGTTAATTTTACGGAATTTTTAATTAAAATTCCGGAGGGCCAGACAACGGTATTCGATTACAATATTTCTCGAAATCAAGCCACGAAATTCTATCGTATTCTAACAATAATTATTCTGATTATTAAATAGATTAAGAAATAATTTAATAAATAATCAAATTGTTTGACGAATACTTCGCGTTTGCTTTAAACCTCACAAGAAAACTTCGATTGACTATTTCGCCGAGGGATTTTTCGCATGTTCCGGGAAGTTCATATTTATTCATCGAGTTGCATTGGCGTTTGAAACAAACGGAAGAATGGGATGAAAAAGTTCTTGTTTGCATACCTGACATATGTAGATATTCCCGTTGAAATCGCGCACGTGACGGGCTTTCTTGATTAGCCGTAAAAATTCGAATTTCAGTCTCCGCTCGAAAAATTTGCGTCACAGAGGGGAATCATTATTCCCGCAGGGTATTATATCCCGTCGGCCGGGATCGTGTGCGCCCGAATACGAGGCGCATACAGTTACACGCGATCCGCTTCTTGTTCCATATTTCACGGTGGGCCCAATAAGGATCACAATTAAGCCCGTACGTAGTGTTCGTCTTCCGCAATTTGACAGTGTCTAACTCTCCTTACGCAAAATTATGCGCGGTGACTTCCGGCCCGTGTTAATTGCGACGTGGAATCCGTGGAACACCGTATCGAACGCGATTGTCGAGAGTGGATTGCCAAAATGGAATTGAACAACGGGCAATAAACAAACATCGTTAAGTGCTAATTTTTGTTCGCTGTGGATTTTGTGCATTTATAGAAAAATGGAAACTGGAAAGCTAAATTGTGAAGGTGTTAGAAAAATTGGAGAATATTATTTTCAATTTATGAAAGTTGTTGAAAGAACAGGCACATTTTCATCTAGTTTCTATTTTTTACGATCAACTTATTATTTATTTAGAACAATTTTATTTTCTATAAAGGTTTTCGATACAAGAATCGAAAGTTTCTTATCGAAATGCAACAATGGTGATGACACTGGCAAGACCCGTGTTGTTGACATATATCGAAAATTCACTGTACTTCCAAATTTCGGTAATTCAGAAATTGTCCGGCGATCGACAAACCAGCCCTCGATCACTTGTGACTCATCTCAACTTCGATGACCTTATGAGAACGACTAGAGACGTTTGACCTTAACTGCCGAGTCCTTCTATTTTGGGGGGTGTGAAAAATTCATGTGCTTTTTGCCTCTCATCACGGACGCGATGCTTAACGAGATATTTTATTTATTATGGCGGGTGATTCTTGTCGATGGACTGCGGATGTTTGGGCAATTTTCAGTTTCTGTAGTCAAACTTTAAGAAACCCCACGAAATCTTATTTTCAGTGGTAGCAACTTTGTAGATCTAAAATCAAGAAAAATTCTACTCAATTCTATTGAATTTTGTAGTGTAGATATAATTGAAATCAATCTGAAAAGCCGGATATAATCATTTTCTTTGGGGTTATTGCAGGAAAGAAGATAGCTGAACTTCTTAAAGGTAGTTTCCGACGGATCGGTTGAAAATAATGAAAACGGTACGCTAACGTACACCGATCAGAAACATTTCTATCTTCGTTATATCTTGGAATTATTTCCTGCGCGAAATTGCGTGCAACATCCGTAAAAGTCGATTTTAATTTTTCTTTTTATTTAAGGACAATGGCATTCCTTATTACAAAAAAGTAAGATGTACGAGCAACAACGGTGTCAACATCTCCGCTAATTTCCCGTCAAAAAACTTCCCGCAAAGCAGCCACCTTTGTTCGCGTAAAAACGAAGGATCTCCTAAGCGGTTTTCTTGATTGAGGGGATGAAGAAATTCATTTTTATCTTCCGGAGATACGAGGACGCGCGAAATACGTCTGTAATTGTGTGTGAACCGTATAATCCTCGAGCATACTACTTGAGCATATTTCGATTTTCTAGAAACCGATAGATCTTATTTGTTTGCTAAAAGCCATTTTATTAATCGATTATACACTCGCCATATTTTGGACAGTAGTGGTCAGTTATGATACAGAAGCACGTTGGGGTGTTAAGGGTTAATAGATGACACGAACTTCCACGTTTATCTAACCTGATCTAATTCGTCGGGGGTTACAACTCCTAAAAGCCCCGTTTATTCGACCGGTAATTTCAAGCGATAGATCGAACCGGGCAAGCGACGAAAGTTTAAAATTCTCTGACTTTATTAAACGTTGCTCGATCAGCTTGTAAACTTCGCCCGCGTCCCATTAACTAATTGTTTTCACAACGCCATGGTTTCCCGGCCAAGGTAAGTTATGAAAACGAGGCTGGCCGGTGCATCCGATAACTATGCGATTCGATTCCCTGCGTCTTCAGAGCTGCACATGACTTTTTATTCCTCGGCGGAGGCTAAGGAAAATGATTTCCATCCACAATGGCCGACGTCGCGGACGTTCTCGCCGTTCCCTCGAACTGATTCGTTCGATTGTATCAGAAACTTTCTGTATTTCGTCCTCTATGAAACGATAAGCTCTCACCTTGTTCTTATAAGGATCATTCCACGCGAAATCGGACTCTTGTTGCAGCAATGTTTCGCATTTTGTTCAAACTTGAATATATTGTAGTCACCTATGAACAAGTCTCAAAGGATTTTCATGATTTTACAGAAAAGTAAGAAAGTGTCACTCTTTTTTCATTAAATTATACGGCTAGAACTAACAAATCGACAAAGATCAAAGATGAGTTTTTGGGAGCTTATAGTGATAACGTAAGAGAGTATACTAAAAATGTTGTCATTTGAAAAAAATGTTTTTTTCACCATTCATTTTGCAATTGTTTGAAATAGATGCAATATTTTCATGGCCGGAATATTCTTAAAAATTTGAAAAAGAATGGGGAGATAGGGCAAAGTGTCCCCATTACTGACCCTTTAATGAGAATTAAAATTATTTTAAGTGAACGCTGCACGTAGGTAAGACTGTCCGGCCGCTGCTTCTACCGCGCGCCAGCCGTCGGAAGCTGTATGTCACGGTGCAGCGTTCACTTGAAATAACTTTAATTACGGAAATTTGAAAATGTCCGCTTTTATGAGAAAGTTCCTCATTTCCCTTAAATTTTTAAAAATGCTCCTGCCACGAAAGCAGGAACATTTGTTTCAAACAATTGCAATATAAACGGTGGAGAAACATTTTCTTCGAATGACAACATTTTTAGTCTACATACACTCTAAGGATGCGTGCGAATTTAGGGGTAACACTGTCGCGGCTTATTCTCCAGAGTCAAATCGTCAGTGTTTTATTATGCACGAAAGGAATGGCACTCTGCGGTAGCATCGGAAATATTTGCTACCGGAGAGGGCTATTCCTTTCGTGCATAATAAAACACTGACGAATTTGACTCTGGAGAGTAACTCGCGACAGTTTTACTCTCAAATGCACACACAGTCGTAGAGTGTCCGGTACGTTAAAAACGTTGTCATTTGAAATAAAAAAAAAGGTTTTCTTCACCATTTATTTATTGCAATTGTTTTAGACAAATGCAATGTTTTCGTGGCAGGAACATTTTTCAAAATTTGAAGAATACGAGGACCTTTATCAAAATATCGGACAGTTTAAAATTGACGAAATTAAAGTTATGAAATGAACGCTGCACCACAGACGAGGTATAAGGATAGACCTATCATCCAATGCATTTTCGTGTCCAACGTTTTTGTGGTCACGTAACCCCATTACCATTTTCGTGTCACATCCTGTATAACCAACTGGAACTAAAATCTGCTGACAGCGTCGTTAGTAGTAGGAATTACAATTAAAAATAGCTATATATATAGTCACTGCAGTCTCGCGAATACAATAGAATATTGTTTTCTAAAATACTAATTTCGGTTATGATTAGTTAAACTTTATGTTGGGTATAAATAACAAATGAATGAAACTGTACGTACAATAAAGAATATGTTTAACTGCAAAATTCGAAATGTTGTAAACAGCCAAATATTAATATGTACTTTATAAATGTAACGTATACGCGAATAAATTAATTGTTCAGAACTGTATTGTTATTGTTAGAGGATGATATAATTTTGTTCCTATTATTAATTAACTACATTGCTTTGAACAGTAATTATTATATAAATATTTTTTAAATGGTTTTTATGAAAATTTTCATGAACATTACAAGACAAATTGTTTTGGATCTTCGTTGGGTTCCGTAACGTTGGAACCTTTAACTTACGATCGCGAAATGTTTGAGAAATAAAGTCGGAATTTGTGGGAGAGCTAATCGATTGATTCGTGTTATCACTGCGGTTCTCGGAAAAGAGAGCGAGGGCTCGACGGATTGTCGTGTATATTGACGGGGCTCTCTCCCCTCGCCGCGCACCCCGAACTACTCGGTCCGCCCGAAGTGTGCGGGGAGAGAGAGAGACGAACCGCGACGACGGCCGAGTCCTCAATACAAACAAAGTTCGGCAGTCGCTAATTTGCCGTGTGTGCGTGCGGACGCACAGCGGCACCGACCAGCTGATTGCTCGAACACAAATGTTTTAATAACTTACTAAAAACTACAAAGCCAAGCTTTGAACGTAACTTGGTTATATATAAATAACCTTTTGTAATTTTGAAATTTGAACACCAATTATTACTATATTTGTTAACAATAAATAAAAGATTCGTCTTAACATCAGCTACAACAATATGTAATAAAAAATACTTAGTTTTATATTTACTTAAAAAATTAAGATGACCATAATTTTTTATCAAAAAAATTTTTGTCTATTGGGATTTATAGATAACTGAGTATCGATTAACTTTTGTTGGAAACATTATTCTGCCAGATTATCCGAAATGTTTAAAACATCCCCAGATGGCTTCTTTTGGGTCACTGAGATCTTGGTTGGTGGCCCGTCGAGAAATTTTCCGAGTGTGGTACTCGCGAAATTATCGTACATAATTCCTTATGCGTTGCTTCCTGGGTATCTTCTGAAAGATTTCCGATGGACAATAGGATGCTTTCTACCACATCAGCACCTTGTATGAGCACTTTGTGTACAGTTACCAATACATAATACCATGGATATAAATTCATTCCCCGATGCTCTGTGTGCAACTCGTGCTATGTACTCCAACTCTTCCGGGGTGTACTGCGTCAACAGGCTTTCTATTTGCCTGCGATTTATCATGTCACTTGCCTCAGAAAACCCTTTTTTTGGTCGTCCACCTTCACTGCGTCCTTCAAATTCAAACTGTTGTAGATTGCAGGTATTACGCAGTGACTAAGAACTCCTTTTAGTGGTCTATAGATATATATTTTGTACGTTACACTTCGAACCGGACTGAGTAAAACATAAATGACCTTCTTCGCACGCGGCTACACACAGAGTGAGGGATTCGCACGCTTTGCTACATATGTTGTTCTTTACTATAAACGGAGATGTCGCGATTACGATTATGATCGGTAACGCAGAACCCTGGTTTCCAACAAGAAACTATAAGACGCTTGATATAGTAACGCTTTGGAACGAAATCGCAAGATGTGAGCGCGGCTGAAGGGCGATCAAGCGCGAGCTTGCGTTTTTCTAGGGGCTACACGGACCTTCTTCGCTCGGGGTCCGTGTGGGGCGAGTGTGACGCAACCGGGTATCAAGGTGGGGTTCGCTAGTACCTGATGACGTACTGTCGAGCGTCTTGGCGCGCTCGCGGATGGAAATGATGGGGAAGTAATAACTTATAATTAACTTATTTTCTACCTTAACCTATGATGCGTCGCGGGTGACGTCATCAACAACACGTCGGTCGTCCGACGTGACACCAGTAAAGACGAAGTAAAGTGACGAGCACGATCGATACAGCACGAAACGATTGTAAATAACTGTAACTAAACAAGTGAGTGAAATATTAGAAAAGGTTTTCACCGATAATTCTGCTACGTGTGTCTAGAAGCTATACCAAAATATACTTCCTCAAAGAAAGTTTATAATTCCGCTAGACGAGCAAACGAAGTTCCCGTGTTCGTTTCAACGGGTATGAACACTCGATGAAATGTCAACGCATAGGGTGAGGAAGCCATTTATTGTGGTGGTGCCAATTACTGTGCCGACATTAATTATATTTATTTCTAAAGCATAATGAATATTAAAAAAAAATATTAAATTTTTTTCATTAGAATTAGTTAATATATAGCTATATTCATTATGCTTTAAAAATAAATATTATTAATATAGGCACAGTAATTGGCACCCCCACAGTACTTGGCTCCCTTGCCCTAGTTTGAGTGTTTGCAAGCATAATGCGGAAAAAGTATTTTCCTTCGATCATTCTGTTGCTGCAAACGCCCTTTCTCGCGGGTCCATTGCATATTTTCTCTTCTCGCGTGTCCCGACGGCTCTCATTAAGACAAATGACTGGAAAAATTACCTTGGCAAAGAGCCTCCGTCTATACTACCCATTTCTCGAGTAGGAAATATCTGCCTTCCGGATTGTTCATGAAATCAAAATTTGTGTAGCTTAAAAGAAATCGTTCGAATATAAAATACCAGAGGTCAGCAATTTTATTGAATCTTTTAATTTTCAACGAATTTTTGTGTTTTTTTTCTGAGAGGTACAGGTTTTATTCCAAATGTGTAATGTGAAAAATAATTCTTGCTTGTAGTATTTTGATATTAATAAAAAAAGAAAAAACAGCTATTCGTTTGTCCGCGCAATGAAGCGTGCTTTTCACACTTTTTGAAACAATGACATATTTGAAAATCCGAATATTGCTTGCCGTTTGCACCTGCTGGTTTAAATATTTCAACTACAGCATGACTTTTATTAAAGAGCAATTAAGACGAAATTGGTTGGCATTAAAATTTTTATTAAAGTTTGAGTTCAATGAATTTTGCGGTAGTGGAGACACTATTATCTGTCATCCACAACCCTACAATACAGTGTTATAAAAATTAATTCAACGACATCAAGAAGTAGTTTTCTCAAATATTTTCTGTAGCATTTATGAATAGCTAGATTTCAAATATATGTGTAAAATTTTGAGACGTCAATTTTTCAAGTAATTAGATAATATCCAAACGTGAGCGTCGAAACGGAAATCGAACAGGAAAAGTAAGATCGCAGTTAAATGGATGCAGAAGTTATAAGCTAATATCCTTCAGTAAAATTGCATCCCCCCCCCCCCCATCTCTATCTCTATTTTCTTCACGAGAAGCGTCTTCGCCCTCGTCTTTCATTTCTTCGCTGTTTGCTCTATAAAGACGGAACATAAAATTGGTGATGCGATGAAGGAAAAACTTATTTATCAATCTTATCGGATTTCATATAAAAAAAAAAAATCAAATCAATTCCTACATTTTTATATTTTATATTTTCATATTTTTACATTTTATACCATATTATGCCTTTAAATCCAACAATTTTTGTTCGTTTGTTTCGCTTTTGTAACGAAAAATAAAGAAGTTTTGTAATTTGATTAGTAGTGGTCTTCTGGTCTGACACCGATATAGCCGACAATGTCGTGGCCGCGCAACGGCTCTCGAGCATCGGCCACTCACCGTGGTGGTGTGGGTTGTTCCACTGACTCGCGGGTAGGTACGGGAGAGGGCCGCGTCCCCATCCAGGGTGGTATGCAAACTCGGTGGCATACTGGATTGAAATGCGCGTGCGGGACACGGGTGCCACCAGGAGCCTCGGGACGGACGGGGAGGAGTTAGTAGGCACACACGGTACTGCACACCCCTGCCGAGGAGCCTCAAATAACCCGGTAACCCACCCCCCTTCTTTTATCCGTAACGAGATTACCTCCTCAAAACAAAAAAAAAAGGTTGATCTAGTGATGGAATATTGATCGGATCTGTTCGCACATACGCGACGATTATAGTATCGGTAAAGTCAAAGTTTGGCTAAAATGGGTACTTCGGTCACCCCACATAATTTCGCAAAATTTGTTATGATTTGATTTTGAAAAATGAATTTATAACGTGTGTATGCCAATCAAATATTAATAATAATTTACCAGATATACAGATATACAGGGTGAATTCGATAAAGCAGGACACCTAAATATCTCCGTTACTTTTCGTTGTACAAAAAAACTCCGTAGGACAAAGTTACACTGTTTGAAGGACCACATATAACAGTGTAAGGGAAAAAAAAATTCAAGGTCATTTTTAGGAGATTTCAAGGTTATCGATGTTTGTTTAAATGGAACGATATATTTTTAGCCCGGGTTTGATACAAAGTTTGCGATGTTCTGATTCCTTTGCAGAACATAGTCGTTGTTCCATCTGTATTAGCTTCCTTCGCTACGCCAATCATTGCGATGCATTGACTAGAACTTCTTTGTCCCTATTAACTACTTGCCGCACGATTTTCTTCTCCGTTAAAATAACTAGAACTTATTTGTCGTTACGTACGGGTTGTTTAAGACGCGACTGCCTTTTAGTTTGATAAACCTCAATTTCACCTATCTTTAATTGGTCTTTTTACATAATTTAATATTCATTTGAATCGATATATTCCAACTGTTTAATGAAGCTTTTTGTTTGAATAAATATGTAGGTGGCTTGAGAATCCACTGCCTCTCAAATTAATATACCTCTGATTGAATTTTTTGCGATTCAACTCCACTGGAACTAATAAACGTTTAACGTATTACTTCGCTTGGAAAGTTCACTGTTCTTCTGCGGTACAGAGAATTTGCAATTTAATATATTTTTAGTGTTTGAACAGTTTAAAACAGTTTAAAATTACAGGTAGCTGCTAGAACTGTAGTAGCTAATTTGTATAAATGTGGTATCGAATTCCTAATTGCTTTTCCAAAAATCAAAAATATTTTCTTTCGACTTTAAACGAGGAAGTTGGGTCAATGTCTTTAAATTTTCTCCAGAAACTCGAATAAGCCTAATGTAAGAAAATGTACTATCATTATATTCATGTGAATTAATTTAGTATATTCATATTAATAAAAATAATTTTTAACAGGACAATTCAAGGAGCAGTGAACTCTACGTCTAAATTGGACGATTTACTTGTTGCTTATTTACATGCATAAATAATATATATGTTTGTATTAAATACATATATGTATGTTAAGTATATGCGAATATGTTAAATATGAAAGATGCAGATTACCTAACCAAGACTTGCATATGTCCTAAATCTAATAATTAACGAGATACTGTCGAAATAATTTTCTACAACAAAATGGTCATGAATCAATTTGTACAGTTAATACACGTCTACTTTGAATCAAGAGCCTGTTTACAAAGATTAGAGATGAAGTACCCTGACAAATTATAGGCATCGCAGATACGTGAGAGCGGTCGCTGGTCAAAAATCGACCGTAACAAGCGACTTCTGGGGTTGAATTTATACAGGGTGTTCGATAACTGATGGTACACGCGAAAAGGGGGTGATTCTACATGAAAAAATAAGTGGAAAATATAGAACAAAATTTTTTCATGTAAGGCTTTGTTTTCGAGAAAATCGACTTTGAATTTTCGCCGGGTATGCGTGCACTTGATCATGTCTCGTTATAACGGATCCCACTGTAGATTATTGTTATACGTCATACGGGTATAGAAAACGACAGTGAATGTGTTGATAACAGTGCCAAAGTCAGAAAAAAACGAAATCCAGAGAATTAGTTACGAAATAAAAGAAAGAAAGTAAATTTATAAGGACAAAGTTATATTATTGTGCGTAATAAAGAAAAACCAACAACAAAATTACATTTTGCAATAAAATGTATTCAATAGTATTATTACTAAATACATATCTTCGAGACGATTTGTGACGAAACTGAATCGTGGCTATGAAGATGATAGTAATAAATATAACTTCTCGTAAAAAGAAATTTCTAGTTATGAAATTATGTTAAATAAAATATAAAATTCTGTTCAATAAAATAAATATATTATTAATTGTTTTCTAATGTTTTTAGTCAATAAATCAAAAGTTTAAATAGTTAACCGTTTGTTGGTCTGAACGTATCTATAGGAATAACAATAAATTTTTGTGAAAATTTCATCTCGTTCGGGGCAACAGTCACAAACATCTCATGGTATGAACGTTTATTACACTGAACTGACGAAAAAATATCTTCTTTTACAATCACGTCGAAATCGAGCTGTCCGTTTGTTGCCCTGCGATCTTCAATTGTTCCCGCTCTAATTGCCTCTTCTACCGCGCTATTCGCTTCGGTCGCGGGCCGACAACATGACGCGTTTCGTCTTTGAACAATAAAACAATTCACTCATTCAACCTTCATTTCTTTTTCAAAATATTATTTTATTTGAACTGTGTAATAACGATCGCGTTGCGAACGCTGAAAATAATCTCGTTTTATCTACTATCTATTTATTTGATTTGATTTTTCGTAAATTAATTCACAGAGACGTTCGCTGAAATTGTCACGCGTGTATGGCAATCACCATCTCATTCGTGCAAAAAAAAAATCAACTTAATTTTGCGCACGTAGTCATTCCATATTATAAAGCATCGTACGATTCAGAGAGAAATTCTTCACGTTTCTGTAACCGGTATGTTTCTCACATTTCGTAAGAAGATGTCTTCCGTTTAACAATTTGTTACAGCTTAAAAGCTATTGCCAAAACGAACGCCAATAGCGAGCGCGTTAATTATGTATCTTTCCATGGCACTGTTGTCTCACCAATGTGTTAATACGGAAATGTGTGCAAAAATCGGGGTGCACAAGTTCGAGCAACTCGTGGCGGGAATAGTATGGACATAGTCGTCAGATCAATATTCGTTCCCGCTGAAATTTCCCCTTCTAGCCTCCGGTAACATGACGGGTTTTATATCTGACTAATCCGGTACTGACAGACAGAGGGTAACTTTTTCCCCTCAATTTGTGCTGCCTCACCTCATCTGGCGACACTGACAAGGGAACATATTCAGATGCGAAAATCCGATTTTGATGAAACTTATGGGAGCTTATAGTTCTTTGAAAAATATTTGACACGCGTTTTTTTTATCGGCAACCATCCACTTGGGGGTCAAATCCATATTTTTTGAGTTATCTCGGAAACCAGATGTCGAAAAAATTTGAATTTTTTTTAAATTGTGTGTTTTTCAATGGGAAATGTAGTCGCGCACGAAAATTTTAACAAAAGTTTTTTGTTTAAACAATATATTAAAAATTTCATTTTTTTCCAGTTTCTCTTCTTTATTGTTAGTTCATTTTAATGTAAACTTGGGTGTGTGATCTTTGATCCAAAATAGGGGATACATGTTTCAGGATTTTTTTTTGCCATTTAACAATAATTATGCATAATGGAAGATATTCTTGCGCCTGGCGTGCGTAGGAAGGAATTCTGGCTTGTTTTATCGAAATATAAGCATTTAGTATAAACCTTTTAGTTTTAGCATTTAGTTATGTGTCGTTTATTGTTTTATTAGTAGCGAAAGAAGGTGGCGCAGGTAGCAGCGTGACGCGGTGATAATTATAATTACGGCGCGCTGCAAAAAAAAGTCAAATTTTTAATATATTGTTTAAACAACAAACTTTTGTTAAAATTTTCTTGCGCGACTACATTTCCCATTGAAAAACACACAATTTCAAAAAATTCAAATTTTTTCAACCTCTGGTTTCCGAGATATCCAAAAATAGGGTTACCCTGAGATCGTCGACAACTCATTTCACCGACACTGTTTTCATCGACACGATTTGACCGACATTAACTTTCGTGGACAGTATGTTTTCATCGACATGGTCAGATAGCCGACAAATATTTTCATCTACACGATTTGACTGACACTATGTTTTCATCGACACGGTCAAATCGTCAACAAATGTTTTCATCGACTGTCCGTATTTACCAACGGGTATCAGTTCATTCGTTTCCACGAACTGATAGCTACGTAAGAAATTGTTATTATACTTCCCAATTTGTACCTTTGCTATATCATGTGTACTTTATCGACAGCCACAATTTCAAATCTGACCCAGACCTATTCTTATTATTTTTTCGATTCCATATTCTAGATCTAGATAATGGCCTAAAAAATATACAAAAATGTGACATCCCCTTTTCCATGGCAGACCACCGAGCGTAGACAGTATTTTTCAAGTTAAACCCTTACTTTCCCGGTAGTGGAGGGGCATCGCCCCCCAAGCCCACACCTTGTACGAGGATTATAAGTTAAACATTTTTTGAGCCAAGACTTATGTAATTTGAAATGCAGCGGATTATGTCAGTGGAACGAATGAACTTAATTCTGTCGCTAAATATAGACTGTCGATGAAAACATTTGTTGGCGATTTGATCGTGTCAATGAAAACATAGTGTCGGCCAAACCGTGTAGATGAAAATATTTGTCGGCTATCTGACCATGTCGATGAAAACATACTGTCCACGAAAGTTAATGTCGGTCAAATCGTGTCGATGAAAACAGTGTCGGTGAAATGAGTTGTCGACGATCTCAGGGTAACCCCCAAAAATATGGTTTTGATCGCCAACTTTGAGGGCTGTTTTCACCCCTTCAAAGTGGATGGTTGCCGATAAAAAATATCACGTCAAATATTTTTCAAAGAACTATAAGCTCCCATAAGTTTCATCAAAATCGGATTTTCGCATCTGAATATGTTCCCTTGTGAGTATGAAAGGGACGAGGAGTTCTAGCAATAAATGACTATCGGTTAACACTGATTCCTGCCGCGTTGTTCCCGGTGACCAATCAATAATTTCGTGGAATTTAAAAGTTTTCTGTAACAGCTAATGGAGAGCGTCGAATTACAAAAATTATATTTTAAAAG